>NC_143576.1:215076816-215252992 GCF_048544385.1 Mastigoproctus giganteus
TCTCCTTGTAATAAATTGGAGCATTTTCACTTTGGCTGACAATTCAGTGATTTTCACATTAATTATATTTGTTAAAAGTCTATTTAAATCAAAGAACACCCTTTTGAGGACAAGCACTTGAATTGCAGTTGATTGGAAAATTGAAGAACAGTTAGTTATTTGGAGCATTAGCAACTAAGGCCATATTGCTGCGGGATATGCAGTGGTCATTCCCTGACCTTTCCGTATCGTCCGTATTTGGTGGTGACAGGCTCGAACCCCGGTCTAATCAAGAAGCGTGTGCTATGCACTGCTGCTGCTTCCCACCTGGCTACGGAGGCGCCTTTGAAGAACAGTAGGTTTTTTTTTTTTCCCTCAATGAAATCTCTCTTACATACCCAAGCACCTGCTAATGGGTAATTCCTCTCAAGGCATTTGGATTGCATGACTCGGGAGGGTATCAAAATATACAGCACTATAGCAAATAAGCACTGAGTGAACCACAGTATAACAGGGAATAATTGTATATAGAATATTCTGGATGTAGGTATTTTTTTTTTCTCAATATTATAGTATCAATAAACAAATTACTGTATATAAAAATTTAGAGGAAGTGTATTCATTTTAAAAGCCAACTATTCCTTGCCAGGAAGTTTTGTAACTTTTTTAATTTTGTCAGAAATCGCCAAAAGTCAAAATGAACTGCTAAACTTTAATTGCTTTTTCAATGTTCTTTTTAGACACTGAAAAGCATAAAGCTTAACTGTTGTTTTGCAACTTTTGTGCATTCACCTAGTACAGGAGTAATCCATGGAAGAAATCGAATCACCAAAATCAGCCATGTCATACTTGCTAAAAATTACTCAATATGAATCATTAGAAATTTTCAGAACATATCATTTAATGCTTGTGTTATTTAAAAATTTATCCTTATTACTCGGAATGGTACAAGAAACTTCAAAACAATACAAGACTAGTTGTTCATTAGTTTAAAAAAAAAAAAAAAAAAACCCCATTGTGTAACCTGTCCCATATATATATACATGCATACAACTTGGCATTCTCACTCCCATGAAGTGAGGGGCCAACCTTGCTGTAAGGGAAGGCAATGGGTTCTTCCCTTAAAATAAGGATTTGTATACCAATAATGACACAGGAAGAAATTCATTTGAATAATTACAAGCAGTTCATTAATGAATTGCCCGTAATTATGCAAAATTTTAGATCCATTGGCTTTAGATTAATTTAAGGTTGATTGTAGTGCAATCAGCCAATTGTAGTGCCAATGAATATTATCTGTCACTCAAAACCTCAGTTTAATGAAGGTGTATGTCTGGAACCTGTGAGATATCATTTTGTTTTAATTATAAAAAAATATATTTTTTTTTACTGAATTGAAAACATTGATTATTAGTGATTCTCATAATTCATAGTATATCAAAAAATACTGTATAACCAGTTAAGAGAATATTGTTGGGCAAAGATACATGGGAGGACTTGATTTTATTTACAAATAAAAAATAATAACAAAAATAGCACCTGTGAGATGCTATTATATATTATACTAGCAGCAGAAGGTTAAATCAAATTGTTTTGCATGCCAAATAAAGTTGGTTCTGATTTCCACTTTTAGGTACTTCTGCTAAAACTAATTTCAGAATGGTTAGCAAGTTTATACAGGATGCATTCTTTTTGCTAAGCAGCCCATCAATTTATGAGAATCTTTAAGTAATGTGCCAGGAGGAAAACATTTTTGCAAATTTACTTCTGCATATAGCAGGGAGTGAAAGGTAATAACCAATGCTGCAAAGTTTCTTGTAGCATCTGATTTTTCAGTTGCTAGTTTCAATATTGTGTAATGCTGTTAGTGCAAACTTTTGCCTGATAACTGTAGTCAAATGAAAAACATATTTTTAGTTAAAACCTCCTGGCAGACAATGTGGCCTATATCCTTATCATTAATGCCATGCATAAATTGAAATCTTCCAACTCTACCAGGAGAATGCACTTCTATGCATAATGCTAGCACTTTGCTTCACATTGGTTTACTGATAAAGCCTGATTCACCTGAATGGTTAAAAATTCACACAAAAGTTTTGGCAGCTAATGTTTTCCATGAACTACATATAATGACAATCCTAGCATTCTGGTAATTAATTATTAAAACAATTGCTAAATATCAGATGAATTTTTTAATGAATTCATTCAACCAGCCTGATGATATTTGAATTTTCAGTAGGATTCACAAAGATACCAGTATGGAAGAAATTTAATCTTTTTAAGAGGAAAAGATAACTTCAAATATCTGTGCTCAGGTCCCCTGATTTGTCACTGACTTCTTTTGAGATTTTTAAAAAAAAAAGTATCCAAGGCTTATAGAACTGGAGGTGGCTAATTCCAGCAATAATTTTAATGCCATAACTCACATGGATCACTTTACAGGGTTGCACAACAAATTAAGCACTCTGTATTATAATATGAATGTTCTGTATCAAAAATATCAAGAACACTAAGCTGTCATTGTAAACAAATTTTACTGCAATCCAGTTTTAAGTACATTTCATAAAAATCTATTTACATAAAACCATTTGAGCTTAAGCTTCTAAATTATTGGACTTTTCTTTTATGTCAGTTCAGAATACATAATAAAAATTGGATGTACAGAAAGTACAAATGTACAGGATATATATATACATGAAACTAAAACCCAAAATTCTTATCAACTACACTTGTCAATAGTGCACAAGTGTAATGTATCACAGAACAGAATTTATTACTGACAGATTCCTTAACTTTATTAACATATACAAAATGCATAGGATGATATTTTAGATTACACAGAAAAATCAAGCAACAACCTTTCCGAAGGAAAAAAAAAAAAAAAAATGCTTCAAAATATAACACATTTAAAGGATAAAGAACATTTGTAGGTCATGGTTTAATTTTTACAGAATAAATTATGTAAAGCTGATATTTAAAGTATATTATAAAAAACATTTTTGCATTAAACCTGTATAATAGTAGTTGCTTTCTCATAATGTTTCTTTTATGGATAATTTTATTTTAGAATAAGGAGTGTACATGAATTTTCAATATTAATTTTTAAGAGGAATCTTAATTAATATCCATTAATTTGCCATATCTGCTTATGATATTTGTAGTTCTCCAAAATTAGAAACTTAATTATTCAAAATGGAGTTCAACTTGGGTTGCTCTTACACATTGTTATTTTGAATAAGAATATTTTTGATTTTCAAAAGTATAGCACACAACATATTGCAATATATTAATAAAAAGATTTCAATCTAAATGAAGAATTTGGCAGGAACACTTATGAAATATGATTACTAAATGTGGAATAATTCCTATGCTTATTTTGAAGATCAACAAAATTTTATAACAAATTCTTCTAAATTGTACTTTGCAGCCTAAGAACGTCCCCTCCTCCTCCCAAAGCTAAGAAATTCTTTTTTATTCTCAATTGCAAGCTCTTCTGGGACCAGAAGAGCTTGCATATTCATTCAACGAATATCAAAACAATTTCATACCAAGGAACTTACTATTTTTCCTGTTAGGGATTTACTACATTTTCGCATTACTCAGTCTAATATTTAAATGAAAATAATAATCTAAGCAATAAAGAGGAATTAAGATGTTAGGATGTCATTTAGTTCAGTATCAAAGATAGTGTTTCACAGTGATTGATTTTTAATATAAATATTATTGCAGAACTCCTAATGGATATCACTTACAAATATATAATCAGGATTTTGGTTATTCAATGATTATTTAGAGTAGGAAATTCACAAATAATGTCTTTCTTAAAGATCACTAGAAATTCTGGAAATAACCTTAAGTTACCAAATGCTTTGTGAACAGTAACAAACAAAATCTGTACACATATATAAACATACACCAGTCATGTACCATTCACATAAAACTAAATTATAAAATCTTTGTTACAATATTCTTTGATAGCACATTCTCATAAATTGATGTATCAAATATTTTTACTGAAAAATTCGAAATATAGATATGTAGCCCATTCAAACCAAATCTTAAGAGAAACAAAGCAGTTATATTCTTGATATTTATGGCTATTATAAAAGTGAGGGGTCACAAGAGTCTTAACCTAAAAGCTAAAAAACACCTATGGTAATTAATATTTTGAAAGCAACCATGTATTTTTTACCTTTTAGGAAAAAACTAAATAAACAAATTACATAAAACGATCATTATTTATAAGACAAGCCATTTTAGTTTCAAGTGAGATCAGTCAAAGTTTTAAATCTTTCATTAAAAAATTAATAATATACATTTATAAATTGAATTAAATAGGAACATACAAAAATGCAACTTAGACTTGAATAGTTGCAGAATATAGATTAAAGTGAAATACCAATACACAGGGACTTCAACATCCAAAACACAAAACAAATGCAAAATAAAAAATCCTTTTATAAGTTAATTTTTTATGTAAAATATTCTGTAATATGGATAGGCATATCATAACAAAAGGAAAAAAAATAAATTTTACTATTCTGAATTTTTCATTGAGCTTAAAATTAGATTTTCAATCATATTTCAGCAAGATACTGTACAATAAATCAGAAATTTCAAATTATAACAAAGATTGTTTTTACTTTCTCTATGCACATTACTTGGTAAAATCAATATAAAAATTTCAGTTAATGCCAACTGTGATAAAATAAATGTGACTGTGTTATAAAGTACTGCACAATTCAGTTAATCTGGCAAGTAAAGTAAGATCTGAATAGTATTTTACTATGGGTTATATTGACATAAGTAAATTTTTTAAGTAAAATTTTATACTCCAGGATGACTATATAAGGTCAGAGGAGTTCACAAGATAGAATAGAAGAACATGCTACCAATTAATCAGAAGTCTAATTGTTTCAATTAATTATTGCTAAAAATACATTAGTTCAGTAAAAAGGACACAAAAAGTACACTAAAAGCATTGGCTTCTTTGTAATTCTGCGTATTACTGATTAAATATTAAGTACACAAGTTGGTAAAAATATAATTTAAGTTTTCTATAAAATGCACCAATCCCATATTGTGAAGCAGATCATCATGAGTTGTCCCAGTTTTACTCTTCAAATAATCATCTACTGCCTGAGACATACATTTCTAATTATTTTTAATGTATGCTACTAGCCAGATGGCTGTTTCAGAGATGTATCTTCATCTCATATATAATGTTTTGTAGCTCTTGTATGCCCTTGAAGCTGTTGCTCTAATTTTAATAGTTCTGAATATTGAAGTGAATATCATTTGGCACTGCTCTACATTATGGAAATTTTTGAGTTGTCAGGTACTAAGCTGATTGTTCAGTGTAGTATCTGACCACTTCTCCATTAACAAAATAGCTGTCTGGGTAATGGCATTCATTACAAATAAATAGCAATTATACTTTTCTTTAACAGGCAGTGCTATTTATTTGTAAACAAATAAAAAAATTGTACATTTTTTAGCAAGAGTTTGCTTTCAGCTATCTACACAAAATGAGGCTATTGTCAATTTAAATATTTATCATATATAAACTAATATTTCAAATTAATGTTAGATTCAGTTTGTGAATATAAAATAGTTTTTGAATAATTTTTAACTAGGTCCAACCATGATTTTCATTGGAAAAACTGATGTTAAAAAAATTAGTTGCAAAATACAGCAATGTTTAAATATAACTTTTAAAAATATGATAATACAATTTTTAAAAAACTGTGCACAAATAAAATAAAAATAAATGACAAGTATATTTTTCGCATGCAAGTAAGAAAAAAATTATAGTAGAATAATAACAATTGCATATCCAGCTTGTTAGCTGGGGTAGCAGGATTAAGATCTACATATTCCCTCTCACATAACCATGATGCAGTATTTTTAATATGACCAATATGGATTATGTTTATAGAAGCATGTGTTCATGGGTAAATTTTCATGTTGTGCAGGCTGAACAATCCAGAATTACTCGTAGGAAATTTCTACTCCCACTGCTTACAACTGGCTAACTCTATTCCTGACTGAAAAGGGCTTTAAGAGTTTTTCTTCAGTTGCTGACAAATTTAAACTAACCTTCCAAAATGACTGAAGAGTAAACTAGTGATGATTATTACATAATCAATTACATGCAAATTAGTTGATTATGAAATCAACAACAGTGACTGAACAAAACTACTGCCCTGAATTATATGTATACATACACTAGACAAGTGATAAAGCACATTAATTACATGAGATTGAATACCCACTCCCCATTTTCTTCTTGTTGATTTAATAATCGCATAATTTGCATAAAATCAATTATGAAAATGCCATTATCAATTATTTTGATTATGCCCATCACTAAGTGAAACCCTGGAGTTAGTGAAACTGTACTGTCATAGAGAATAATACAGTACAATACAATATGCAACTTTTTCAAAACCAAATTTAATAGCAATACAGTTGTGCCCCCATATCTGCTGATTCAGTTACCCGCAGTTAACCATGGAAAAAAAAAAAAAAAACCATGCGTACTACGTACAGGCATACCTCGGTTAACGTTACCTCTGATAACGAAGCCTCGATATAACGAAGTCCGCAATTTCAAGCCCCATTTAACATAAAAAAATATTCCAATTTAACGCCAACGCCTGACAATCATCCGATTGGTGACTGACGGCGATTCGTTACGTATTTCCGAGTGCTCCCGAGCTGCGGGCGTGTCTGTTATAACAGTTTTGCACGTCAATAGCTTAATTTAGTTGTTGTTTACATGATTGACGTTGTTTCAGTGTGGCGCATTGCAATAATTGACGTAGGTTCTTTGTAGCATTACATAACGTAGATTTTGTAAATTTTATTGGAAATATTTTTGTTTTAGTTAATTAAAATGTCAGAATCAAAGAAAAGAAAAGCAATTTCTTTGGAAACTAAACTAAATATTGTACGACGTGTTGAAAGCGGCGAAAGAAAATCCGATGTGGCACATTCTTTAGGATTAGCGCAATCAACTTTAACAACCATACTAAGTCAATCAGAAAAAATAAAACAGTCTGCTCAGAATTGTACAGATGTTACAGCGGCAAAATTAACTCACTTAAGGAATCCAATTTTAGAAAAAATGGAGAAAATGTTAAGTTTGTGGATAGATGATATGTCACAACGTCATATGCCTTTAAGTCAAATGGTGATTCAAGAAAAAGCATTATTTTTGTTTAATCACCTGAAATCTAAACAAACTGAAGAAATTACGGAAACCTTTGGGGCTTCTCGTGGTTGGTTCGAGAAATTTAAAAAACGGGCCAGGATTCATAGTGTAAAATTAACAGGAGAAGCTGCAAGTGCAGATGTTGAAGCTGCAAATAAGTTTCCAGAAAAACTAAAGGAAATAATTGAACGTGAAAATTTTCCACCAAATTTGGTGTTCAATGTTGACGAAAGCGGTTTGTTCTGGAAACGGCTACCAACAAAAAGCTTCATTTCTATTGAAGAAAAATCAGCTGCTGGGTTCAAAGCAGCAAAAGACCGTTTAACGTTACTCTTTGGATCAAATGCCTCTGGCGATTATAAATTAAAATTGTTATTAGTTTACCATTCAGAAAATCCGAGGGCGTTAAAAGGTAACATAAAAATGAATTTACCTGTAATATGGAAAGCAAATAGAAAAGCGTGGGTTACCAAGGAGTTATTTACTGATTGGTTTGTTAACCACTTTTGTCCTGGAGTAAAACGGTATTGTCAAAAAAACAACTTTGAAGAAAAAGCTCTTTTGTTATTAGACAATGCTCCGGGACATCCTACTGATCTTAACACGTTGGACACATGCATTCCTGTCAAAGTTGTGTTTCTTCCAGCAAACACAACTTCCCTGATTCAACCATTGGATCAGGGAGTAATAGCATCATTTAAAGCTTATTATCTGCGTCGAACTTTAAGCAATTTAACTGAACTAGAGGATAAAGAGGAAATGACAGTTAAAACTTTTTGGAAAAATTACACCATTAAAAACGCAATTGAAAACATTGATAGTTCTTGGAAAGAAGTCACTAAGAAATGCTTAAATGGAGTTTGGCACAAAATATGGCCAGAAGTTGTACTAGAAGAAGAAAATAACATCCAAGAAATTAGAAATGAAGTTATCCAGATGGCTCAATCAATAGGTTTCGAAAATGTTGATGAAGAGGATGTTAGAAATTTATTGAATGCAGAAGATGATTGTTTTTCAGTGGAAGATTTAGAAAACCTTGTTAGCAACGAAGACAAAGATAATGAAGACGAGGTTAAAGAAGTTCCTGCCGAAAAAGTGTTAACAACCAAAGATTTAAAAAAGGTGCTTAAATGACATTGAAAACGTTTTAAATTTTTTTAATGAAAATGATCCTGATTTAGGAAGAAGTGTTATAGTTAAGCGATCAGTGTTAAATGCAATAACTCCGTATAGGCAATTGTTAAATGAAAGAGAAAAAAAGCATAAACAATCAACTTTAACCTCATATTTTAAAATGAGATTTCACTTTGTATGTAAGTTGACTGTTTATTTAATAAAACTTTTCTTTGTTGGAAAAAAAGCTTTTCATTTTCTTTACGTAGGAACGTATCCCTATTCTGGCCATAGTATTTTTACCTCTGAAAACGAAGTTTGCTTAACGAAGTAATTTCGTGGAACGCATCCTATTCGTTAATCGAGGTATGCCTGTATGTCCAACACGATGCTTCCCTTTATTTTTTACGATGTCGCGTATGGTTTGGTCACCAACATTATAATGGTTCTTTAGAAATTTAACGGATGCACCGTTTTCAAACTTTTGAAAATTTTCAAGTTTTTGTTTAATCTCTTGCATTTGCCCATCATTTTCGTGATTTCAAAAAAAAAAAAAAAGAAAAAAAAAAATTCTGACATAAATAACGAAACAAAATTTGTCCTTTTGCGGTGTGACGGAACACAACAAATGCTAAATCAAACTAAACATTTGGTCTTTTTTTTGATTTTTTTTTTGTTTTGAGCGGTAGGTGTGAAGACAGCAGGGGTTTCAAGATAATAGGTACACTAATCTCTCAATGACAACTTATAACACTAGTTCTTGTCACTTATTTACAATTTGCAAAATATCTGTTTATACCTTTTCTAGTTATTTGAATTTTATGATTTCTGGTTGATTTTTTTTTTTTTTTTTTTTTTTTAATTTGGAGTCTTGAAGTGTCCCAGTTAATCCATCCTGGTAAATTGAGAATCTGCCGTACTTTACTATTTACTGTGTGTTTAATTAAAACAGACATTAAAAGACATTATTATATGTATGTATGTACAACAAAATCACGTTATATATTGGGGTCAGCAGGTGTTCACTTATATCCTCTGTTTCAGCCATCCACGGTAGGTCTTGGAACGTATCCCCTGCAGATACGGGGGGTCTTACTGTACTGTAAAGTACATTAATGTAGTAGAAATCCTTTCTGTGCAAAAATGTAGTAGTGACTAATGGAGGTTAGGTTTTCAGTAACAATGAGGACTGGTTCGATGATGGAAATTTCAAATGTAAGACCATCGAGCAGCAAGTGTTGAAAGTACTTGGCATGTTACCAGTGCTCCACAAAGTTACACTTTTTCTGAAAAATATTCAGGTCCCATTGAACTTGAAACCATTGGTACTGCTTGATAGCAGCTCTCTGGTTTCGACACTGCTCCGCAAGGCTTTCAGCTCCACAGTTTAACACAAACACGGTCCAGCTGGGTAAAACTTATGAATGAAAATATGGCAGTTTCTCTGTTTGATTTTTATATAATTTTTTTCTCAGAGTAGTTGGCATGTACAACTGAATTCATATGTAAAATTATCCAAAAAGTAAATGTTCAGTATTTATATTTACAAGCACTACATGTTTAATGACTTTAAAAATGTACATTTTTTATAAGAAAATCAGAACCATACAATAGTATGATACTGAATAGCTACCTCTTTGTGCACAAAATATAGCATATTATAAACAAAGAATTCCACTGTAGGTGAGAGAAAAATTCATTACACATATTTAAGACCAGATAATAAGTAGAATCCAAGTGTTTCACAACAAGAAATGTAATTTAGCTATAACATTTCAAAGTTTAAAGATGCAAATAATCACTCAAAAAAAAAAGTATGCTACAGTTTTAAAAACATGCACTTATCAAAGCAATTCTGCAATATGCAATATTTATTCTCAGAGATACATTTGTATCTATAAAAATGAAGATATTGTTGATTGGTTTTCTACCCAACTAAATTCCAAACATTTCACATTAAAACTCATAATACTTTTCACAAGGAAAACTATATACAATGAATATTACAAATCCATATCCAAAATACAAGGCAAAATATGATCACTACAATAATAAATACCCTCTCCCAATTGTAAAATATTATATAAATATATAAAATTCATCCTCAATAACTATATCTGGATGCCCATTATTTTAAGGCACCAATTTAAATGACGGTGTATAAGAACCCATATTACCAATTACATGATAAAATGGTAATAAGTAGGTCAAGAAATTTTTTTTTTTTTGTGTAGTTCTTTAGTATGATTGATTATTTGTTCTCAAAATAAAATTCTGTACTGCTACTGATACACTGCTATCATTAGACAAGATCAGCTGGATGATTTCTAAAAAGAATATTTCCATTACTACAATAATAAAAACAAAGAAAAAACTAAAAGGATCAAAATAAATGACGACTATACACAGTTATATTCTGGGTTAAATTAAAAAGAAAGAGCACCATCTCGCATAATGCTACTAATACATAAAACACTAAAAACCAGTAATGTTCATTACATAATTTGGAATGGCAGAATCATCCACACCAAAATTAAACTTCAACATGATCATGCAACAATAACAGGTACATATACCCCAACAGAAGGAAAAACAAATGAAAGGAATGAATTCTATAGTCAACTTCAAGATATTTTGGATAAAGTCAATAAAACAGATTATGTTCTAAATAGTGGACCTGAATACCAGAAGAGTAGAAATAAAATAAACAACTGCATAGGAATACATGGAGATAATGTAATCAATAATAATGGTGTTAGATTAATAGATTTTATAACATCCAACAAACTGGGAGTGATGAATTCGTTCTCAAACACAAGGCCTGTCACAAAATATGGTTGTAAATCTGTTATAGATTACATAATAATAAACAAGAAAATAACAAACTACATTCTTGATGGTAGGGCTTACCATGGATGTGAACTGGAAATAGATCATCCAGTTATGTCAAAAATAAGATTCCCCTCCCCCTGAGCAAAGATACTAAAATCTCATAAAAGACAACTCAAACAAGAATAAATATTTCTCCTTGATTGCTTTTCAAAACAAAGAGTAAATAATAAATGCAGAGAAATGAAAATTGATGAAAGTATTGAAGAATAGTGGCAAAATTTAACTAAACTTCTCTTTATACTCTGCCACAATGAGATAGGTTAGAGAAGTTTACAACTTATCATTAACCATATTTAGCAATCACATGAGGTTGAGCCAGTCAACTGAAACACTTGTGCTACTGCACTCCTATGTTGACCACTCAACCATGTCAAGCCAATACCATTTAAAACAAATATAAATACTACTAAAATTTCTAAACAAAATGATTTAAATAAGTGACATAAATCCATAGTCAAAATATTATATGTACATTATAAAGAATAATGATTGCTATTATACACTTTACAAATGTAAATATATCATGGCTATATTATAAAAAAATAAGAAAAAAAACTGTGTTTAAATCATTTAGCATTCTAAAAATACTTTGTATACAAGTTATTCCACAAGCACCAACATATATTTATTCACAATTACTAATTTTAAGAAGAAATTCTTTATTCTTAAATCTAGTAATTAAAGTATTGCTTTTGATGCTATTCTTTATCCAATAAATAAAGAAAATTTATTTTGTATGCATTTTCTTAATTTTATGAAACTACCTGCTGAATAACTCATGTTATTTCAATATTAAATGCAGTTTTAGATTGTACATACCAAAGAGAAAGTATATGATGTATTTATACCCATTATATGACTTATGTTATAAATATTCCTCGTTTGGACATTAAAAACATCATTATATAATTATTACATGTACACTCTCACTAAAAGTGTGGAATCAAATTTCGTTTTTCTTAGTTTTAAAAGTTCTAATTAAAATAGGATTACCTTGTTTACCAATTTTTATTAAAATATATGAGAATATTCCAGAAAGGTATAGAAGGCTCCCAAATGTGGCAAAAAAACTAGGTGTTTCATTTAAAAGAGTACAAACTATTATTCAACGATTCAAGGAGACTGGCAGTTTAATGGACAAACCAAGATCAGAACGACCATGAATAACAATGGGAGCACAAGATAAGACCATAACAATGCAATCAATGACTTACTGCACCTGAAGTCCAAGCTGTTTCCGATAGGAACAGGGAAACTCCCATGTCTACAACCACTGTAAAACTTTGTCTTAAACAAGTGGGACTTCATAGTCATTTAGCAGTCCAAAAACTAAAAACCCTTAAGAAAACTAGAAAATTGAAAGAAAGTTGGCTTGGGCTAAGAGCCATCAACATTGGACAACTGAAGAGTGGAAAATGTACATTGAACGGATGAATCCAAATTTTAAATTTTTAGATACATTATTTATGTGAGATAATCAACTGAAATAAAAATGGTGACATGTTTAGTGCCTGCAGTCAAGCATGATGGTGATTCCATCATGGTCTGGGGTTGCTTGTTTTTATGGAATAGGCAACATCATCAGAATTGAAGGAATTTTTAAGAAAAGAAGGATATAAAAACTTTTTTGAACTTAATGCAATATCCACTGGACAAACTTTGTGGAAGAAATTTTATATTATAACAAGACAATGGCCCGAAGCATAGCTCTAAGTTGTGCATGGACTTTCTAGCAACTAAACAGGAGGGGGTATTGCAAATTATGGTGTGGCCACCCCAACTGCCTGACTTAAACCCAATGCAGTTTTTATGGGATCACTAGACTGTCAAATATGTGAAGTCTTACTATCTTTACAAAATTTATAGGAAAACTTGCAAATTGCTTGGAATAATGTTAGTCAAGACACAATTGTAAAATAAATTAATTGCAGAATGCCATGTCTGCAAAAGGCAGTGATAAAATCTAGTGGAGGATATTTTGATGAAAAATCAGGATAGGTGTTAATATTAATCATTTCAATATTTTTTTGCTATAAATTTTTCAATGCTTAGCATGTTTTTTTTTTTATATTAAACCTTACACTGTCATAACTACTTGAAAAAAAAAAAAAAAATTGTCATACACTTTGATTCCAAACTTTTGGGCAGGAGGGTATGTAGGACATGCAGTGTTCCTGGAATGATTTTATAATTTGAAAGTAAGTGAATGTGCACACTTTAGACATTTCCTTCAAAGTAGCATCTTGAGCAACAACACAATCCAGGAAATCATTTGGTGCTATCAACTTTAGTGTTTTTATTAAAGCACCAACAGCTTTTACTTAGTTGTGTGCTACTTGCTGTATCACTGTATGCATTACAGATGAACACTTTACTAGCATACGAAATTTAATACCGGTATACTTAGTATTAATTAGTAAAATATTAGTGATTAAGCAAATCACTAATATTTTACTGTTACCACACACAAAAACCAGAATGTAGTGTCACTTTAGCACTTGAACATTAAGTGCAACTCCAAGCCACTTCCTCAACTTCTAAATGTATCAAAACCTTGCATACTACTTCCACATGAATGTATTGAGCACATGGTATGTTTTGCATTCGCCAGTCTCTGTGAGATTTATTGTGCTATATTGCCAAGAAGTATACTAACATACCTTAAAAAAAATCAGCATTAAAATACTGGAATTTTGTAATTATACTCTTCCAGTATTAAAATACAAGTTGACAAACTATTTCTGATTAGTTAAAATATAGTCTGAAACTACTCCAGTACCGAATTACTTAAAAGATTAGGATTTCAATCAAAAATTTATCTAACTATTTTTGTGAGAAGATTACAATTTAAAGTCATATTAACTTGCTAGTGAGTGCATTAATTTCAGTAATTGAGTAAATTGAGTAGGTTTTTTTTTTAGTAGAGCATTAAATTTTTTAAGTATTTATAGCATGGTCATTTATGAATATTTCTGCTTAACATTTTCTTGGCGAGTGCTGAATCACAGTCGATGGTTCGACTGTTGATGATCCTGCTCAGATAGCAAACAAACTGAATGAGTATTTTGCATCTACATTCACACATGAGGAATTATTAAGGTTTGAAAATGGCAGAAGGTTATCAAATTGTAGCAGGATACTTAATGATTTTGTAATAACTGAGAGCAAAGTGGAGGAGAAATTGTTGAAGTTAAACATAAGAAAAGCACCTGGGGTGGATGGGATCTATCCAGTTATATTAAAGGAGGCGGCAAAGCAACTAAGCATACCCTTAGCCATAATTATGAAAGCATCCTTGGACTCAGGGGAGGTTCCCACGGACTGGAGATATGCAAATGTATCCCCAATTCACAAAGGGGGATCGAAGGGTGACACGAGTAATTACAGACCAGTTAGTTTAACTTCTGTTCCAGGTAAAATAATGGAGTCACTGGTTAAAGATGCATTGCAGGATCATCTAGACAAGACTGCAGCAATAATTCAGACACAGCATGGGTTTGTTAAGGGAAAGTCTTGCCTGACAAATTTGATAGGATATTATGATGTGGTTACAAAGGAACTGGATTCAAAAAATAATTTTGATATCATATATTTGGATTTCAGGAAAGCTTTTGACACTGTTGCGCATGGAAGACTATTGTACAAATTGGAGCAGAATGGTATTAAGGGTAAGTTGCTACAATGGATAAAAGGAGGGTTAAGTGGGAGAAGACAGAGGGTGGTAATCAATGGGTGCTGCTCTTCGTGGACTATGTTATTAGTGGAGACCGACAGGGTTCAGTGTTGGGTCAACTGCTGTTTTGTATATTTATAAATGATATTGATGAAGGTATATCAGGCTTAATGTCGAAGTTTGCAGATGATACAAAGGTTAGCAGGGTTGTTAATGACAGCAATGGCAGTGTGCTATTGCAACAGGATCTAGATAATTTGGGCAGATGGGCTAAGAAGTGGCAACTGAAGTTTAACCTTGACAAATGCAAGGTACTGCATATGGGTAGAAGTAACCCCAGAGAAACGTACCAACAGTGTGGTACTACACTTAAGGTGGTAGAAAATGAAAAAGACCTGGGAGTAATTGTGCAGTCATATATGAAATTTTCTGAGCAATGCAGACAGGCTTCCAGGGCAGGTCATGGGGTTTTTTCAATGATATATAGGAATTTTGCTAGCAGGGAAAAGGAGGTGATTGTCCCTCTGTATAAGGCAATGGTCAGGTCAAGCCTTGAGTACTGTGTACAAGTCTGGAGGCCTCATTTTAGGAAGGATGTAGATTTGCTTGAACATGTACAGAGAAGGGCAACAAGATTGGTGAGGGGAATGAAGGGATCCTCTTACCAAGAGAGGCTTAAGTTCTGCAAATTGCAGTGGCTGGAGACTAGGCACCTGCTAGGTGATCTGATTGAGGCATATAAGGCCTAGAATGGGTTGAGCACGCTGAAGTCTGATGGGATCCTTCCACTTGTTCAGATTACGAACCTAAGGAGGCATAAATTCAAATTAAGAAAGGCCAGATGTAGAATAGATGTGCGGAAATTTGCCTTTAGCCAGCGGGTGGTTAACTGCTGGAACAAACTTCCACCTGTCGTTGTGGAAGTTTATAGGTTAAATAAATTTAAGGAGGAACTGGACAGGCAATTTGAAGGGAATGGTGTGATTTTTTTTTTTTTGGCCGATGCTGCATAAGCTCATACACTTGCTTTCTTGCATCATATGCCACTACTACTACTACTACTACTCTAAACATAAAATTTATTGATAATAACATGTTATTTGGGTGTGTAAAGAACATGATTTTTGCACGCTAAACTCAGAAGTTTAAAACATGATCATTGATTGTGAAATTGAAATACCACACATTTAAAACAATTTATTCTGCCAATAACATTAAAAGTGTTAAAAATAAGATATGTAAGATAAAGTTTACTGAGAGAAGTTGTGGGCAAATTGACAGGAGAGAGAGAGAGAGAGAAAAGCTGTGGCAGTTTGATTTGATTTGTGCTCTAATGACAGAAGTGGGGATGGGAGCGAGTTTGAGGGCCCAATTTGACTGTCCTCTTTCAAATAGTCACGGAATTTAACTCTGCATCAAGCAGAAAAAAAATTATACATGCAAATGCAATACTGCACTGTATATAATGCTCATATTTTGGGGAAAATAGCAAGAAATAGTTAAAATAGTGCATTTTAAAATTTTATTTTTTACTCTGACACTATATTGGACAATAAGAACAAACAACATTTAGCACTTAAATAAAAAAAAAATTCTCAACTACCTTTCTTCTTGCATCACTGAGTGAAATAAACAGACACTAAAACCAAAATTATATGAGAAAATTAATAATTAACTAGTGCCACAGTTAATTATGGAAAGGTGGGTGTGTGCAGCTAAAGGATGGCTAAAAAAGTTCACACCTTCACCATAATTGTTTTTGGCAGCAAATTAATTAATGTCACAATTAATTCAATTGGCTATGCACTGTCTGTTTGTGGAAATATATGGGCTTGATAAATTTCATAATGTGCATATTTTCACCTGCATATGTGATCACAGGACCACAGCTGGCCAGCTGTAATCAATCATGCAGATCAGAATTGAAGAAAATATTGGGCACATATTAAAATTCATGCTGACATAGTTCTAACAGATATCTTAATATTTAGATTTAAGGTGGACTGTGACCAGGATGCAACAGTGTGCTTGTTGCAATGTGTTAAGAGGTTTTGGGGAATGATTCCAATGTGGAAACAATACTCCATGGTAGAGCAGAACTGTAGTCTGTATAGAAGTAGCAGCTTATAAAAAAAAAGTAACACTGAGATAAAAAGAGAGAGTTTTTTGGATGTAGAGGAAACAATATTTGTGATATGCTTATGCCAAGAAAAGTTAGAAGTCAGGGTTATCCCAGTACAATACGATCTTATATAGTTGAAGATGAGCTACAGAAACTTTTTTTTTTTTGCGAGAAGGAACACTTCTATGGGCATTGTTCTTCTGAACTGACACTGAAGATCATATTGTACTGGAGTACAATATGATCTTCTATGCCATCGATTTACTGTCCAACTTCACATTTATCCCTTCCTCATTTATCCCTTCAACTTCTGTTTTCTGGAACAACCTTCCTTCACATGTATTTTCTGAAAATTAAAATCAACAGAAATTCAAGTCTAATGTCAACCATAAATCCAAACATGGTACTAAGTACTATAAGTTCTAAAACCTTTCATGTTTGGGGTTTTCATTTAAAAAAAAAAAAAAAAAAACCAGGAGTGAATTTTAGTAGGGCAGAAATTAACAAAATTTTCTTTTTTCCTCACTTGAGAATCACCTAGAGATAAGCATTTGGGGAACTGATGGTGAATATTCGGGAACATGTAGCTGTTTGGCATGAACAGAGTAGCATTTATCATAACATTTGTAAAACTAGAAAGTGGAATGTAGTGTACTAATCTAAGGATAGTATGAACCAGAGCTATAATGCTCAATACGTTCTACATTGATAAACTAAGGATAGGATTTCCAGCCAATAAGAGATAATTAATATAATTTAAAAGAAAAAAAAAAAAAACTATAAATATATATATAGTGTGTTAGTTGTCTGACGGCACCAGGGAGTGAGTAACAGAAGAAAAATCTTGGGAATTTAAGCATTAGTTTATGAATTAGTTGAGACCCTTCATGCTGAGAAGAGGGTGTGAAAGTGAGGCTGAGCTATATGAAATCAGTGATGTAACTACAGATGATTGTTTATTATACAAAATTTTTAGCATAAAAGGCAAGGCTCCCAGAGTTGATGGCATAAACCCTGTAGTGTTGAGAGAGAGTTCAAAGGAGTGTATTAGCCAGTGAGCTTAATTACGAGGGCATCTTTGGATTAAAGAAGTGCCAACGTATTGCCAATACATAAAAGCAGTTCTAAGAGTGAAGTTAGTAACTACAGGCTGGTTAGTCTGACTTCAGTAGTAGGAAAAATCTTAAGAGGCAATGATTAAGAGTGAAATCCAGGGACATTTAGATAGATATGGCATTCTGAAGGACACAAGACATGGCTTTGTTAAGAGAAAAATCATGTTTAACTTAACAGGCTATTTTGACACAGTCCCTCATGAGCTGGATTTAGAGAACAATTTCAACATAGTTTATTTGGATTTTAGCAAAGCATTTGACCCTGTCCCTCATGAGAGGTTACTGTATAAGCTTGAACAGCTTGGGATTACTGGCAAGATTCTAAGCAGATTGCTAGGTGGCTGCAGGGCATAAGGCAGAGTGTTGTGATTAATGCATATTTTTTGGATTGGTAATGTCAGGAGTGGGGCCCTCAAGGATTGGTTCTTGGAGCACTGTTGTTTCTCATTTTCATAAATGCATCGATGAATGAATAAAAAGCATGATGTCAAAATTTGCAAATAATGTAATGATTGGCAGAGTTGTTAATGATCAATGCCGAGCAGCACTCTTTCAGGATGACGTGAACAGATTTCAAAGATGGCCAGAGAAGTGGAAGCTACGTTTCAATGCTGCTAAATGCAAGGTCTTATACTTGGGGAATAGCAACACACAAATAAATTATACACTTGGTGCGGGTGAATTAAAAATATGAAGTTTTCTGAACAGTGTAAACAGGCAGCCAGGAAAGCTCATGATGTCCTATCAATGATTTATCGAATGTTATCCTGTAGAGATAGGGAGGTCATAATCCCACTGTATAAGGCAATTGTAAGACCACATTTGGAATACTGTGTTCAAGTATGGAGACTTCATCTGAAAAAAAGACATTGAGCTTCTTGAAAGGTTCCAAAGATGGACAACTCGAATGACCATACGAAGAAAGACTGATTATGTGGGCTACAGAGCTAGGCAAACTGGCACCTCAGAGGTGACCTGATTGAGGTTTATAAGGCTGAGAGGGATTAGTAAAATAAATGAAGGTGGAATTCCCACTGTTCTAAACAATTCCAGAACTAGGGGTCATAAATTCAAATTATAGGGCTTGATGTTTAGATTAGATTGTAGGGAGTTTTCTTTTAGCTAATGAGTCACTGATAGCTGGAACAAGTTTCCCCCCGCAGGTAGTTGAGCCTGACAGTTTGAATAAATTCAAAGGTCTACTGGATAGTTACCTGTGACAGAAGGGAAGCATTTTCTTATCTACTTGGATTTTTTTTTTTTTTGTTGTTTTTTTTGCCAGTGCAGCAAAACCTGTGGTATTCTAACAAATACTATAAGTTAGAAGACAGAGAAAATAGTATTCTAACAAATACTATAAGTTAGAAGACACAGAGCCAACTATCATCATGCATGGTGAATGGTCAGAGAACACTGGCTACTCAACTGTAAAAATCAAGATAGACCAACAGATGGTAGCCTCCTTAAATGTCATTTATGCCAAGCATGAACTAAAAGCATTAAAAAATGTTGAGAGCAGTTACTTTAGTAGCTCCAAAATTTTAATGAAATTTGTCCACAGAAGGCTAATATAAGCCAAGACATTACCAATGGATCAACACTATTGAATCCATATTGGCAATCTTTAATCAGACGCAAAGTTCCAAGATAGTGTAACAGTTGATGGTTGGAGGTAAAAAACTTGAGGTAAGTGCATTAGGATGTAATTTGAAGGGAAAGATTTGTCACCTTTTTATGAATTGGCAGGATCAAGTTGGAAGGAAAACACTAATACAATAAGAGTGTGCCTTATTATTTATGACCTTTTCTGAATATATAAAATAGTGTATTTGTGTATGGCAATATATATACTGTATTTTCCAGGCAAAAAGATGCATTATATCATAAGACACACCCACATTTCAGAAGGCAAATTTTAGGAAAAACTAGTTTATTGCATATATTTGAAACATGGATTCACAGAGCTTACTGAACAAAATTTCAGTGTAGAATAACTTTAATTTGTTACCGAATGCAAGAAATTCATTATTGCTATCATTAGTAATATTAAGATCTGAACTTTCATTTTCTTCGAAGAGCCTATCATTTTCAGTTCCATCAAGGACATTGCTGATTCACATTTATCAACAGACTTGTAAACTCTCTGTTTCACTAATTCCCACGAATTTTTCACTCATTTGCATACCTGCTATGGTTCGCTGTTTCATTCATCCTGTTGAATCATGATATGATGCCTCCATCCATTTGGTCTGCTCTTCGTTCACATATACCATAAAGGATTTGTTAACTGTGATGTCCAATGGCCACAGATAGCTAAAGCCTCCTAGACCTACAGTTAATTGCATGTTTAATTCTGCAACTGCCCTGTTTCCTCCATTACATGATCTGAACTTGTCAGAAGCTAAGGGTTATCATTTTCAAAAGGACAACTGTTCTTTTTAACCATACTTCCTCTAACAGATAAAAACATTCAGTGCATGCAAGTAATATATCTTCAGACTATAAGATGCAGGGGAATTTTGGGAAATATTTTTCGGGTAAAAAAAAAAAAAAGTGCACCTTATGATCTGGAAAATATGATGCGTATATAAAAACACACAAATCGTTATGTGAAGTACTTTATACCCAAAAATTAGCTTACAAATGCAATTTAGTTTCTTCTGTTTAATGATGCAATATTTCATTTAGTTTCTTCTGTTCAATGATGAAATATTTCATTTAGTTTATTCTGTTCAATGATGCAATAAGCATTCTATAAATAAAATATATTCATAATGTTCACTATCTAAGAAATAATTTTCACAACCCAACTTGGGGGGTAGAAATAATGCTTATGACCACCTATGGTCAAAATTCCATTTCAAGCTGATGCTGATCCATAGACTATCACTTAAAGACCAATCATCTTCAAGATGTTCATACAGCTCTGGTAACATCAACCAAAGTAGTACTTTTAATTTGATGACTTTTGTATGACACTGGATCACAAATTAATTTTGATTGATATGATGTTGAACCTGATTCTAACGCCAAAAAATTACACATGTCAATCATTTAGTGATAGATATTTAAATTAACTAGCAATAATAAGTATATTTAATAAATAGTACTTTGAATAAAATGTCCAAAGATAATCAAGGCTAAATATATAAATACTAAAATTTAGCTAGTATACTATTAGTTTTTAAATAACTAAACTAAATGTTTTTATCAGAATATATACACTTTTCAGATAAACATTTCATAACTAAATTTCTGAGCACTCACAACCACAAACTTTTCTTATTCAGGACACCATATGAATGTCAATGCATGTATAGTACAACAATGCACTTTTTATAAACACAATAAAGTAATGTTTTTTCAAAAAAAAAAAATCAGATCTAACTATCAATTCAATTATGGGTTAATAATAAGCTTAATTCTAAGTTACTATCCTCCATTTCTGTTGATCACTGGATCTAACACTTTATCTAGTTATATTTATCACCAAAGACTATTTCAGTAATATTTATTTATATTACTCTTTCTATTACTATGCATATATTCCAATGCCCTATCCTCATTTTTATTTTCTGTAAAAATAGGTGTAAGTATACACACACACAAAAAAAAAGAAAAAACATGGTTTGTTAACCTGATCACATATCCACATTAACAGGTAATGCTTATTTCTTATTTTATGCTAGTTTTACTTTTTTCTTTACATAATACATAGTGTCTGTTTATTTTCCAAACAACTTCTGAATGAGCACAGAAATGAGTGCTTCTGTTTCACTTTCATTAATGATTGTTTTTTTTTTTTTGTTTTTGACTAGCTTATCTATAAATTTCTTTGTCACAGTTCTAATATATTTCTTTGGCTATCACTCTAATAATTCTCCTTTCCTATGTACTGCCCAGTTTATCTTTCCCTACAGCCTGCATGCTATTTATGCTATTTAGCAGTGTTTCCACCTACATCCTATTTAATGGTTCACAAACTAATCCTTCACTCGTTCAATTTTCAGTACATATCAGAACATGCCAACTATTAGCCACTTTATGAATTATTAATTCTGTATATTATCTTTTTCTTTCCTTGCATTATAAAAATACAACTATAAAGTGGCATGAAATTCTTATTACATATGTGCTGTTATATGCATAATACATCTGGATATATGCAAATAGTTTAAAAATTTTCCCTTTTATAAATATAGTTTTTCATTCATGTAAGATAATATACCCATATAACTTAATGACCAAAACTCAAATTTATCAAATATAAGCATTTTGATTAGCTGAGGATGCTTATGTCTGGCTACTATAATAACAGTCAAAATTACATAATTGTAAACTTACCAAATCCAAATTTCACTTCTTTGCAAAACACATTCAAATTTGGCTGTCTGGACATTAAAGCAATCAGAGAGGAAAGGAGATGTAAGGAAAAGTAAGTTGATTTTGTGATGATATGAATATGATGATATTTGAATAAAATCAAGGCAAAATCTTTACCAAAAATCAATATTAAGTTAGATCTTACACCTTGACATTCTTCACATGAAGAACATCAAGATGTAGGGATAGGAACAATATATTCTTATCTTTACATGTGAAATTTAGTATAGTATTTAATAAAGATTATTTTAATAATTTTTAGGAAAACATCAGTAGACAATAGAAAATTCAAGGAAATAACAGCATTAAAGTAAATGTTATTCTTTATAAAATTATGAACAATATATTACAAAAAACAGTTACCTCAAAGATTTATGTTAAATCATACTTAAATACTATTTAAAAAAAAATTGAATAAGTAATTCACATCTTAAAATATGAATTACTAACAGCTAAATAACCTAAAAAAATAGTTTTTTTAAAGGAATTCCAAATGAAATGCTTAGCAGTGAAAGAATTCTGATGATATGAAAAATACAGTGGAAGACTGTCCAGGCACTTCAAACTAATAGATGAAATTTAGCCTCTAAGTATTAAGTGCAATTAAAAGTCATACTGCATAAGTTCATTTTACTCTTCTTCTTCATCTTCGCCTTCTGTTTTTGGTGTCCTGATAAGCCGTCTTGCACCTCTGTGTCCAGGACCTTTAGGTTTGGCAAACTTTTGCTTAAAGATACTAATTTTTGGATGAAGCTCATTTAATAGAAATTCCTCTGTTAGCTCTGATGGATCATCAATTTCAATCTATAAAAATAAGGAAAACTAAGTGGATTAGATATTTTGGGTATAGAACTAAAAAAAAAAAAAAAAACACTACACACACACACATATATATATATATATATATATATATATATATATAAATAATTCTAGTTTTGGAAAAACATCTACTCATTCAAAACCCATATAAACAAAAAGAAAAGAGGTTATTGAAATAAAGTGTAAGATAATGAGAGTCAAAAATTTTGCTAAGTAGTTAAGAAAAACAACTGGTCAATTGCTAACTAATAATTTGGAATTTTTCTTATAAATAGGTATTACATGGATGGCTTTTAAACAAGGATAAATTCCATTAGTGGTCTTACTGTAATACCAACAAGGCTCAAACTATACAATGCCCACCATGGCCACCAGAGGCAATGTAAAATTTCTGTTTAGTCTTTGGGATGGACAGGGGGTTACAGGAATTTTACAAGACAGAGACTATAAGCATATTACCATGTGTGTGTGTGTGTGTGTGTGTGTGTGTGTGTGGTATCATGTAGATCTGAACATTCAGCGTGTTTAACTGTATTTTCATTCAGACGAACTGACTAGTCATACCTTTGACTAAGTTAAAAGAAAAATGAATCAAATGGGGGACAAGCAAAGAGATTTGCAGAATACTTAAAAAACCCCCCATCAGATTTCTTACTTTGTTCCTTATTTACAGAAATAAGGAAAAATATGCCATATCTCAGCTGGAAATATATGATGCCCTATCTATATAAGTTGCTGTATTTATAAACCTACTTCAACAATCAAACTGAAATTTTGTAGATTTAATTTCAGATCTGATGGTCATGGTGCATTAAATTACTGTCCTCTTAAACAGGGTTGTTTTGCACAGAAAATAATTAAATCTTAAAAATATGAACTGAAAATTAATTAAAGACAAGAACATGGTTATAGCTTTAAAACTATTGTAGAAAATAACACTATTATACCACATACTAATACAGTAAATGAGCAATTTGGCAAAGTGCAAATTTTGTTGTGTACCAAGTAACCTTAACAATTAAAATAGAATAAAATAATGTAATCACAGAATTAAATTAAAACAAGCAAATTTTAATGATGATGCCCACCTCTAGCAGAGAAAATCTGTAACTCCCCAACTAAGGAAATGCACCCTTACACCGACCCACCAAAAGGAGAAATATCAACACCCACAATAAATGAAATTAACACAAAACAAGGAAGAATGAATGAAATAAAATAAGGTCAAGTGGGTGTTGTATTAAAAAGTTTTTTTTTATTTAATTCTATGATTAACTTATTTTATTGTAACTGTTAAGGTAATTTGGTATACAAATGGCAACAAAATTTGCTTTGTCAAGTATAACCTTAATTGAGATATAATAGCATTCTTCTCAATAATGAAAAGTGAGTTATGTATAAGTATTAATATATTTTAAGAAATCAAAACTATACATATATACATAATGTAGACTTTTTCTTCTTTTACTTCTGTCCTTCCCCCTCACCTTATGGCCCTGGTGAGATGTTATTATTATTATTTTTTTTTTTTTTTTCTAGTCAGTGCAGAAAAAGCTATTGGCTTCCTTACACTATATGATTATTACTAAACATTAGTGTATATCACTTAACCAGACCTATGAAATAACGTATATATGAAATAGCATTCATAGGTCTTTTTAAGGAATATAAAGTAATATGTTTATTAATATTAGTAGTGGCAAATGATGCAAGGAAGCAAGCTTATATATCAGCCAAAAAAATAAAATAAAATAATCTGTCCATTAACATTAATAATTTGTCTAATTATTCCATAAATTCCAGTCAGATGTAGTCAGATTCCAGTCAATTAAAGACAAGAACATGGTTATATCTTTAAAACTATTGTAGAAAATAACACTATTATACCATACTAATACAGTAAATGAGCAATTTGGCAAAGTGCAAATTTTGTTGTGTACCAAGTAACCTTAACAATTAAAATAGAATAAAATAATGTAATCACAGAACTAAATTAAAACAAGCAAATTTTAATAATGACACCCACCTCTAGCAGAGAAAATTCCAGCAATTAATTACTGCACTCTCTGGTTGAAAGAAAATTTTTACACGTCTATCCTGCAGTTATCCTTTTTCAAATTAAGTTTATGTCCCTTTATGTGTATTGCCCAAGAAAGAGGAAGGATACCATCAGCATTAAGCTCCCTTGATCCATTTAAAGCTTTTAATACTTCAATCAGGTCTCCTTGCAGTTGCCTAGTTTCCAAGCACTGCAATTTGCAGGACTGAAGTCTGGTGGTGAGAGTATCCCTTTTGTGTCTTTTATCACTTGTCCTAGCAGCCTGTCTGCACTGCTTGGAGAACTTCTTGTTGGATGGTACCATTACCCAGAGGTCTCTTTCATTCTTTATCACCCTGTGTGTGGTACCACCCAAATGACATGTTATTCTGGGATTGTTGCTGCCATACATAGTACCATCCATTTATCAATGTTAAACCTCAATTAACACTTCTCGGTACATCTGCATATATTTCCTAGAAAATATATGCAGTGATAACATTCACTGATTCTTGTCATTAACCAGTCTGCCAACCTTTATACCATCCAGTATGCCTTCATCAATATCATTACTAAATACTGAAAATAGTAATGCACCAAGCATTAAACCCTGAGGGACTCCACAAATAATATTAATGACGAGCAGTGCCCACTGATAACCATCCTTTGTCTTCTGCCACTCAACCATCCTTTTATTATAGTAGTAATTTGCCTTCAATGCCACACTGCTGAAATAAGTATGGCAGTCTTTTCATGTGAAACAGTGTCAAAAGCTTTACTGAGATCTGGGTATATGATATCAAAATTAATTTTTGCATCCAGTTCCTTTACTACTGCATTATAGTAACTAACCGAATTGGTCACACAACATCTCCCCTTAAGAAAACTATATTATAAATTCCATATAACTCATTCCTATCAAAATGATCCTGTAATATGATATGACCAACTCAATTATTTCTGGAACAGAAGTGACACTTACAGGTCTATAATTATTTGATTTGCCCTATAATCCTCTTTTTGAATAGGAGAGCCATTTGCACATTTTCAATATATAGGGATACCCCCTGAATCCAAGGATGCTCTCATAATTATGGCCAAAGGCCTGCTTACCTCTTTTGCTGCTGCTTTTAATATAACTGGACAGAACCCATCTGCATCAGGTGCTTTGTTTACATTCTGTTTCAACAATTTCTCTTCCACTTTCTTCTCAGTTATCAAGTACTGCAATTTTGTTGTGCAGTACTTGATAACTTGTTTGTACTGCAATCAATTACTCCCAGTTTTAACTTCACTTACTTCTGGTATTCTCACCTTAAAAACTTCATGGGTGAATGAAGAGGCAAAATATCATACAGTTAGCATTAGTATTGGCAAATGATGCTCCCAGTCTAGAGCTCAGCAAGTTTATACAGCATCAGCCAAGAAAAGGAAACACTTCCCACATCACCTGTCCAATAGTTTGTTCAGTTCTTCCTTGAATTTATTCAAACTATCCACTTCCAATAACAGTAGATGGAAGTTTGTTCCAACAATCAACTATCTCAACTACCCACTGCTGAAGGCAAATTTCTGCACATCTATTGAGCAGCCATCCTTCCTCAATTTAAGTTTATGCTTGCACATATGTATAATCTGAGCAAGTGGAAGAACACCATGAATTCTGAGCTTACTTAATGCCACTAAAAGTCTTAAACACCTCAATCAGATTTCCTCACAGATGCCTAGTCTCCAGATGGTACAATTTTCAGAACTGAAGCCTTTTTTGGTAAAGGGTATCCTTTTGTTGCCCTCACCAATCCCACTGCCCTTCTCTGCACTTGCTTGACAGATCCACATTCTACCTAAAATGAGGCCCCCCAGACCTGTATTATGTATTCAAGATGTGGCTTAACCATTGCCTTTTTTTTTTTAATGGAAACCCCAAACACGAGAGGTATCAAAGCCTATAGTACTTAGTACCGTGCTTGGCCTGGAGGTTGAGAAGATGAAAGAAGATATTCGTTGACATTAGACTTGAACTTCTGTAGACTGTAATTTTCAGGAAATACGTATGAAGGAAGTTTGTTCCAGAAAACGGCAGTTGAATGAATAAACAAGGAAGATGAAAAGTTGATTCTGCGAGTTTGAAGTTGGACAGTAAATGGATGTTAGCTGCATGTGTTCAGACTGTTTTGAAAGAGAGAGCAGGAATTATAGAAGCCAATTCAGAATAACAGTGCACATGGAAGTATCTGTAGAAAAGGCATGCAGCAGAAACAGTACGTCTATGAGACAGCGAGTGGAGAGACTCTGTTAGAGATGAGTCATTAATTAACCTAACTGCCCTCTTTTGAATGGAATCTAGAAGCCAGTGTACAGTGGGATAATCACTCCTTATCCCTGCTAGCAAAATTCCTGTATATCACGAACAAAACCCCATTAGCTATCATGGTAGCCTGTATGCACTGCTCAAAGAATTTCCTATGTGACTGCACAACTACCTACAGGTCCTTTTTGTGTTTCACTACCTCGAGTTTAGTACCACACAGTTGGTATGTCAATCTGGGATTACTGCTACCCATGTGCAATACCTTGCATTTGTCAATGTTAAACTTCAATTGCCATTTCTCAGCCCATCTGCCTAATTTTTCTAGATCTTGTTGCAGCAGCAGCATACCATCACTACTGTCATTAACTACCCCGCCAACCTTTGTATCATCTGCAAACTTGGACGTTACCTCGGGGGCTCACATCTGGTGAGTATGGGCTTGGCAAACCCAGGGTCCTGAGCTGGATATCATCATCCTTCTCTTTCTTGGTGATGCCTTCTACCTCTCTCTCTCTCTCTCTCTCTCTCTCTCTCTCTCTCTCTCTCTCTCTCTCTCTCTCTCTCTCTCTCTCTCTCTCTCTCTCTCTCTCTCACACACACACACACACACACACACACACACACGGTAACGCAGGAATTTTTTTTTTTGGCTGGTGCAGCATAAGCCTCAGGCTTCCTTGTACCATATGGCTAATAATAATAATAATAATAATAATAATAATAATAATAATAATAATGTACCTTCATCAATATCACTGATAAATACAGAAAACAACAACAGGCCTAACACTGAACCCTGGGGGCTGGGGAACTCCACTAATAATATTAGTCCACAAAGAGTACTTACTGTCCATTGATAACTACTCTGTCTTTCTTCCACTCAACCATCCCTTTATTCATAGCAGTAACTTGCCCTTAATGCCATAATACTCCAATTTGTATGTCCAACACTATCAAAAACTTTTGTGAAATCCTATATGATATCAAAATTATTTTTTTTCACCCAGTTCCTTTGTCATTTTACTACAGTAGCCAACCAAATTTGCCAAAAAAGATTGCTCCTTTAACAAATCCATGCTGTGACTGCAGCATAACTGCACTCCTGTCTAAATGGTCCTGCATTACTTCTTTAACCAGTGATTATATTGTTTTCCTTGGAACAAAAGTTAAGCTAATGTGTCTGTAATTGCTCACGTCATCTTCTGATTCCCTTTGTGAAATATGTATATAATTGCATATTTCCAGTCCACCAGGATGTAGGATACCTGCATACAAGGATACCCTCATAACTATAGCTAAAGATTTGCTTACCCCTTTGCTACCTCCAACCATTAAAACAAGAATCAAGAATTTCCTTCTTTACTAAGCAGGCATTTTAGTAATAACGTTGAAAGAAATAAAATTTACATCTATTAATTATGAGAGAAACAAAAACAAAGAATTCAGTGATTGTGATAATTTAATAATTTATAAATTAAAACAATAATAACTAAAGTTCTTACCTTTTTTGATATATCAATACCAATTTTGTTCTCTATTGAAGTTAATAATGGGCTTTTACAGCTTGAATATAACATCCTTTCCTTAATGGAACAGTTACATCCAGGAATAGAATAAATAAAAACTATAATTAAAAAAAAAAAAAAAAAAAAAAAAAAAAAAGAGTGAAATTAATAAACATCTCTGTTCAAATTTTCAGATCTGCAACTGAATTCTATTCTATTCAAATTATTATCTGCAATATATTTATATCACAACCCTACACTGCTAATATAGCATCTGACAGACTCCACTATTTTAATATTTTTTTATTATTTAAAAATTTTTTTTTTATTTATAAATGAAATCAAATTTTGATGGAGAAATGTGTATTTCCCCATCAAAATTCTCTAAATGATTATGCAGCATTTTCTGTTTTCATTTCAATATATGGAAATATGGATGAGAAATCAAATTTTTGTCTGGCATTTAACAGACCAGGCAAGCAAGTGTCATTTTAGATTCTACTCTACTTCAATTATAATATGACATCTGCAAGGTACTAACAAGAACTGTCTAACTTTGCCTCAGCATTTTGGTTTTGCTGGCTGCAAATAACTGAAAAAAAAAAAATCACAGCTGGCAAAATTTATAGTTTTGCCACTGCCCATACTGCACCATTGTGTATTATGTCTACAAATTATAAGTGTGTATTCACAGACATGTTGTGTGGACTGAAAAATCTGGAATAATTAATGGGGAACCCTATCCCTCTGTCTGACATGGATTTAATTACAACCCTGACTGAAGAAACCTTTAAAAATTCCTCTAGTCCTCAATAGGAATCAAACAAAGACCGAAATGAGTGACAAGTGGCTCAACCACTATACTGTCATGGAGAATTCTGGGCATATGTAAACTGCAGTTTATTAAGCATGCTGGATGAGTATTCATATTTTTATGAATAGTCATCCAGCATATGTAATAAACTGTAGTTTACATATGATGTCCAGGGCTCTTCATTTCAGATAGCGGTTGGGTATACAAATATTAATTTTCAATTCAAAGAACCCAGTAATTATTGATGGTAACAAAGGAATTCAAATTATCTTGCACTTCTCATTAATGCCACTATGTACAAATTCATTCATACATACACAAACATTCATTCATATATATATATGAAGGGTGTTCAAAAAAGATTTGTATATTCATCCAGAAGTAGTTGTGATAGAAGGTTGAAACAAACACCACATATTACACTTTGTCAACATAGTCATCAGACAAAATGAAACATTTTTGCCACCTCTCAATACACTTCCACAGGCCAGTTTTGCAGAGGCCATTTGATTGTTCTTCAAACCATGATTCGGCAGCTGAAATCACACTATTATTAACAGCAAAGTGTTTTCCCACAGGAAAAAAAGGAGTAAGAAATCTGAGGGCCAGGGGGAATAAGCAGGATGTGGCAATATTTCAAATCTACATTCATGGCCACACCTCACTGCAACATGCAAGGAATGCACAGGGACATTATTGTGGAACAGGCGCACACCTTTTGACAGCTTTTCCCATAGGCTTGATGTAGCCGAGTGGTCAGCATCGCGAGTGCAGTAGCACATGATGCCCTTTGAGTGGACCTGGATTCAAGCCAGTGACTACTAAATACAATTAACAATTTGTATTGATTGATTTATTGTAAACTCCACTGACCTGGTGATCATGCCGGAGTATAAACAAGAACTTTTTTTTTTTTTATAGAAGCACGTAGCTTTGCGAGGAGGTTGGAATAATACTTCACTGTTTTGAAGTACAGTCCTTTTTTGAAGGTTGTTAGTGTTATACTGTGCTGAAAACAGTAATGCACCAAGCACCAAACCCCGAGGGACTCCACAAATAATATTAATCCATAAATTTAAAATATAAAAACTGACAGCATCACTTGCCAACTTGGTTGAACCTTTGTTTTTTTTTGGGGGGGGGGTGATTCTGCATGCCTCCATTGTTTTGATAATTATTTAGTTTCAGGATCATAGTGAATGGATCCAAGTTTCATCCATGGTGACTAGATGTAAAAAAAAAAAAAAAAAAAAAACCTCCTCTTGCTTTTTCCTGGAACATCAACAACATTTCATTACACATTATATGCCCTTCCTTCTTCTGGTAAAGGGTCAGAAGTCTGGAAACCAATCTAGTAGGCCCTTTACTCATATGCAACTGTTGATGGATAATTTTCTCCACTGACCCCACTAATTTGGAGCTCTGCAACTAGTTCTTTAATGCTAATATGGTGATCTCACAAGGTTAATGCCTCAATTTTTGCAAAACCCTCTTCTGTTACAGCAGTTGCTGGGCACCATAGGATTTCTTCGTCATGCACTGAGGTTGGTCCACATTTGAATTACAGTAAGTGCCAGTTATAGTGATCACATTTGCAAATTGAATTTTGATTCACATAAATGGCAATTCTATATTATCCACAGGTTAGCAAAATAAAAATAAATTTATACTTATGTACATAGCTTAATTAATTGTGCGTGTGACTATTTAAGGTAGGATGATTAGATGCTCCACTTATTTCAATTGTTTTAGTTTCTTAAACCAGCATAACAATCTCAATTTACATCTAGTGACTTAGATTTATATTCACAGTTTGTGATGTGTGTTTAATGAAGTAGTTTTCTCTACTAATTTGTCCAATAATTTTGGATTTCTTGGCAGTATTGCTAGAGGTAAACCTGACCTTGTAGTTCGCCACTGTGAGTAGTGTTTGCTCTTTTACTAGTTGGAAGCCCACCTACTGAGTTAAGTACACAGTCATCTTCTTGCTACCTGACTTAATCCTAGCCTGAAGGATCTTTCCTTGGTCAGTAAGTACTCCTTTGTTTTTACTTAGTCAGCAAACTTGTCATACTTCTCCCAGTAATAGTGAATTTTTGGTACAATGCCATAAAAAAATATGCAATCCTGCTCGAGCTGCAAAAAATTTTCCGACTGTCTGATTAAATGTACAGCATCATCATGCCATCTTCTTTATTGTAATTTGTGTAATGGCATAGAAGATTTAAAATGGACCACAGAACTTAGGAAATCAAAATGGAGATGTGCACACTGCTGCAAACAAAACAGGGAATCATCAGATATAAGTGACTTGCAGGTTGCTCCCTTGGCTCATTTCCCTCCCTCCCTCCCCCATAATTTCTGCCTCTGGAATTCTGAATGATGTTTTTTTTTTTTTTTATGAAAACCCCAAACACGAAAGGTATCAAAACCTATAGTACATAGTACCGTGCATGGGTTGAAGGAGAAGTATGGGGGGAGGAGGATGCCGGAAACTTTGCTCTAGAGACTAAACATGGGTTTCACCACTTCAAGCCTCCAATAAGCAAAGTGGTGGTATTTCACCAGTTGATGAAAGTCATCTACCACCTAATGATATCACCACACAACAATTCCACTCTAAGTGAATTTGGCTACAAACAGCAGACTGTTGCCTGGAGTTATTGATAACTTTATTCAAATGGAATCACAAGCTTCAGTAAGCTGCTCTTTTTACAGTTGTAACACCAAGAAATTGGAAGCCATTGTAGGCATTCTAAGGAATGCTGCAATCAGAAAATAGCTCTCTAAGAGAACATCTGAACAGCTTGAAGACTACCAACGAAAGTCCTTGAGCCTACTACAAGGTCTTTTGCCCTTGAACATCAGGCCTCCCTGTCCCGTCTCACAGGCCACCCATCCCGCTCACCTGAGTCATCGCTACCCCAGAAGCGGAAATAGTTACACCTTCCAAAAACTGCACCTATAGCAACATGCTAAACGAGACTCCAAGAATGCAGACGCAATGAAGCCCGTCTAGGCAAGATGCCCGGACTAGCACTGATGCAAGCATCCCCATGCCAACTGCATTAATACTAGCCTCAGAATAAGTAATTGCCAAGTGTCCAGCAATAGTCACTCGAATATTTTCATCAGCAGTCTGGATCCATTGACAAAAGTTGAACAAATAGAGGCTCTTTTGAAGGAACTAGGCATATCTGGTAAGCCTTTTAAAATCAATACTAAGCATCCCTCTTATGCCTCCTTCAGGATTCAGACTGATGGGCAAAATTAGTCTTCCATAGTATTGGTGATGCAATACTATGGAAGACTAAAAGCTCAGAAGTCATCCAGCCAAAACCCCACTCCACAACAATGCATAATTGCAACAGCATAGCTACCTGACTTCTCTAGTGGAGTCTCCCCTGGCCATGATAAGAGTATCCCGAGTCCCCTGAGTGATGATAGCCTTCAAATTCCAGTCCACCTTACGATGAGGAGTCGTGCCATTCGCTCTCCAACATGCCAACTAAGGACACCTCCACAAACACCTGTTTGTACTTCCAAAATATGAGGTCCATTTGTACTTCCAAATATCAGGAATAAACTAGATGACGCTGAACAGATCTTTCTCTCTCAGGCCACCAACGTTGTCTCCCTCGCAGAAACATGGCTTTTACCAAATCAAGACGCACTCTAGAGGTGGCAGAATAGTGATACTGTATAACACCTCCAATTCTCCTACGAACACTCAACCACATCAAGCTTTTGAAGCGATCATAGTCTCGCAATATATCCACACTAGCCACATAGATATCGCTTCTGTTTATATTCCCTCAGGACCAACAACTGAAATCATTGAAGACCTGAGGAACTGGCTCCTTAATCATCTTCGTCCATCTGCACAACACCTTGTTTGCAGCGGTTTTAACCTGCCCCCAAATTGCCATTACCTCTTTGTCAGGCTCTGTGAGTTCTTTAAATCTATTGACACAACACAGGTCAATGAGAATCCCACCAGGGGATTGAACCTATTGGATCACACTTTTGCTTCGACAACATGTACAGCTAATGATGATCCCATCACATTCTTCCAGTCAGATCACCAGCCTATATAGTCTTGACATGGTTATTGGAGGTACCTAACTTCAACAACTCTGACAAAAAAATAGTTAAATATGTTATGTAACCAAAGTACTTTAATCCTCAACTCTGTGTGGAAGCAGCATCCTGCACTTCCTGGGATGTCCTTGTCGACTACAACCTAAGCCTTGCATTGGCACTTATGTCCAACAGGATAAAATCCATCACTGACTATGCTGCCACCAAACGAGTAACAGTGACTCCTCGCTCCAGATTGTGGTGTACTCCCAACCTCAACAGCAGCTTCAAAGAAAAACAATTGCTACACGAAAAATGGAAGCTTTCGAATGACAGTCAAGACAGAATTGCCTTTTCCTGTGCCAGGGCCCACGTTAATCGAAAAAAAGCTGCAGCAATCCAAGAAAACTTAGACCACACTCTGAGAAAAGGAAAGCCATTCTATGCTGCTCCACATTGCAAAGCCATTCAAATGCTTGACTGGCTTCGTGATGTGGAACTAACAAAAAAGTTGTCTATTTGAGTCTTTCCAGTTGTTGTGAATGACAGGGGTGGGAGAAGTGATTAAAGTCTTGGGGGAGAAGCGACTGGCAGGTGAAGGCCGTGCAAGAGTCCACGCAGGTACTTCCCTACCACTGCTGCCTCAACACTGGCTCTCTCCTTGCCGGGACAACTCCAGCTTTGAAAATTGTTAAAAAATACTTCTCGTCGCAAAATTTATAAATGACCTTTATAGAATTATTAACTAACTATTTATCAACCTTTTTTGTCACCAAAAGGAGAGTTACTTAGTACAAAGAAGCATGCTATCGGAGTGCAATAAAAAATTGGTTTTTAATTTTAATACTAAAAATTAAATGATAGATTTCAACCGGAATAGTTTTCCCTTGATAAGCATGGAATAACACATAGCTAATGTGATTTTTAAATTTTTAGCTCCATTAGCAACGGAAATAGAGGGGGGAGGAGACATGAAAATTACTCACATTTTCTTGTCTGGTGCCACCATTTTTAATTTTAAAAATATTTTAAACCTATATTCGTTGAGCTCTTTCCAATGGTATATAATAAGCTATAGGTTGTCGACAATATTTTTGTCCCCACACCCACATTTTACCCCTCATTTCTCAAAGTTTTTGTCAATAACGATCAATATGGCATTATATTGGCCCACATGATATACAAACCCATGCAAAATTTCAAGTCAATAGGATGAGTGGTTCCAGAGATACAATGCTGTGACAGATGGATGGACAGACAGACAACCGAGTGACATTATAATGGTCCTTGTTAGACTACGAACCCTAAAATGAAACTTTTAACACTGCCAAGTTATTTCACACTCTTCTGTCAATTTTCTTTCACAAATAATTTAAATCCTTTCATTTTAGTTTATTATTTCCATGAAGCTTAGATTCATTATCCTCATATAAGTGTGAATTTCTGCTATTAAAATAAATTATTTCCGAAGAATTCTTGTTTATTTGTTTACTACAGCCATAATCTTATTATATCCATGTTCATTATAATTTATTCAACTGTAATTAAAACTCTACTCAGTGTAGTTGTCTTTATTTTGAAAAAGAGGGGGGAAAATGGAAATGCTTATGGGAGGACAATGATATTTAAAATTGACTGTGACGAATCTTTTTATTCACCTTTGTACAAAAACTTGCTTATTTGTAAAAGAGCATGGTACAGTTTCAATGGAAGAACTGAAATCAGAAGAGAATGCTACTCTGTTTTATGTTTTTCTTTCTTTAGTATTAGCATTAGCAGTGGCAAATGACGCAAGAAAGCAAGCTTTTAAAAGCATCAGCAAAAAAAAAAAAAAAGACACCTCCCATTTCACCTATTCATTCCCTCCAATAGCTTGTCTAGTTCTTCCTTGAATTTATTTAAGCTATCAACTTCAACAACAACAGATGGAAGTTTGTTCCAGCAATCAACCACCTACTGGCTAAAGGCAAACTTCCGCACATCTGTTCTGCAATTGTCCTTTCTCAATTTGAATTTGTGTCCCCTTGTGTGGTCTGATGAAGAGGAAGAATCCCATCAGCACTGAACTTGCTCAATGCATTCAAAGCCTTAAACATCTTAATCAGATCACCTTGCAGGTGCCTAGTCTCCAGATGCTGCAATTTGCAGAACTGAATCCTTTCTTGAGCATCTCCTTCTACTACAGCTCTATGTCTTTCTTAAAATGAGGCTTCCAGACTTGCATTCAGTACACAAGATGTGGCTTGACTAGTGCCTTATACAATGGGATAATCACCTCCTTATTCCTGCTAGCAAAACTCCTATATGCCATTGACAAAACCTCATAAGCTATCCTGGCAGCATGTCTGCACTGCTCAAGGAACTTCATGTCTTTCTCATTTTCCACTACCGAGTGTAGCACCATGCAATGTACATTACTCTGAGGTTACTGTTACCCATATGCAGTACTTTACATTTTTAAATGTTAAATATCAATTGCCATTTCTCAGCCCATTTGCCTAACTTTTCTAGATTGTTTCGCAGTAGCATACTCTCATTCCTGTTATTAACCACTCTGCCAACCTTTGTATCATCTGCAAACTTGGACATTAAGCCTGGTATGCCTTCATCAATATCACTGATAAATACATAGAAAACAACAATGGGCCCAACACCACACCCTGGGGTACCCCACTAATAACATTAGTCCACAAAGAAGTTGGGTTTGTCTTTGTTTTCCTCTTTCAAAGCTGAAACTTTGAAACAGTTGTAATGGTAACATCCTTAAGTTTTTAATTAATAGCAGTTTAAGTAATGCTAGTTTTTTTTTTTTTTTTTATGTAAATCCCAAACACGAGAGGTATTAGAACCTATAGTACTTAGCACCGTACTTGGGTTGGAGGTTGAGAAGACGAAAGAAGATATTTGTTGACATTGGACTTGAACTTCTATAGACTGTAATTTTCAGGAAATACGTATGAAGGAAGGGCTGTTCCAGAAAACGGTAGTTGAATGAATAAATGAGGAAAATGAAAAGTTGGTTCTGTGAGTTTGAAGTTGGACAGTAAATGGATGTTGGCTGGTGGCAACACTTGTTCAGACTGTTTTGAAAGAGAGAGAGAGAGAGATAGAGCGGGAATTATAGAAGCCAATTCAGAAGAACAGTGCCCGTGGAAGTAGCTGTAGAAAAGACATGCAGAAACATCTATGAGACAGCAAGTGGAGAGACTCTGTTAGAGATGAATCATTAATTAACCTAACTGACCTCTTCTGAATGGAATCAAGAAGCCTGAGAGAGGTTTTGGGGGCACCACCTCAGATGTCGGAACAATATTCCACGGCAGGCTGATTTTCGATTTATACAGAGTGAGCAGCTGTTTGGAAGAAAAGCAACGCTGAGAGTGAAAGAGAAAACCAAGTTTTTTAGATGCAGAGGAAGCAATATTTGTAATGTGCTTGTGCCAAGCGAGATTAGAAGTCAGGGTGATCCCCAAAAGAGATATATCATTTTGCCTAGAAATCGGAGTGGAGCAGAAGAATCCTTTTTGCGAGATATAAGACAAGACTGAGTTTTAGAAGGGTTGAAATCAACTAAGTTGTCTTTGCCCCACTGGAGAATTACCTGAAGATCGGCATTTAAGGAATTGGTAGCAGATTTTCAAGAAGTTGAAGCTGATTGAGCAGGGCAAGGTTTCTCAAAATGGAAAGTGGAATGCAATGTGCTATCATCGGCAAAACTATGGATAGGATTTCCAGTCAATGGAAGGTCATTAATATACAAAAGGAAAAGAGTGGGGGAAAGAAATGAACCTTGGGGGACACCGGCATTAGTGGAGAAGTTAGAACACAGAGAGCCATCTACCATCACCCTCAGTGAGCGATCAGAGAGAAAACTGGATAACCAATTACTAAAAACAGTTGGCAAACCATAAGATGGAAGCTTGTTTAGAAGACCTTTATGCCAAACATGATCGAAAGCCTTTGAGATGTCAAGAGCAACTACTTGTGTTTCACCGAACCTTTCCATGAGTTAGTCCATAAATGGGTAACATAAGCCACAATATCACCAGTGGATCGACACTGACGGAATCCATACTGACGATCGTTGATCAGACAAAAGGTTTCTAGGTAGTTTAAGAGTTGGCGGTTAATTGATTTCTCCATTACTTTAGAAAGAGTAGAAGTAATTTATCACCCTTTTATAGGAACTGACTGGATATGAGCAAATTTCCAAGCAGAAGGAAAAACACCTTTGGAATAAGAAAGTGAAAAAAGTGGCAAAGAATAGGAGTAAGTTCGGGAGCACAGGTTTTGAGAGCAAGTGGAGAAATACCATCAGGACCTGGAGCTTTCTTAGTATCAAGATTCGTCAAAATCCTTCTGACATCCTTTTGACGGAAGACCACAGGAGGCATTGAATGGAGCATGTTGGGAATGGAGGAAGGTGTTTTACCAAGATCATTAATACATGAGTTGAAAGAAAAATGGAATGCTAGCAGGTCAGCTTTATCCTTGGCTGAAGTGACAACAGAACCATCTGGTTTGGATGGAGGTGGGAGCAGAGATGGGCAAAAGTTGTGGCCAATAGCTTTGGCAAGAGACCAGAATGCTCGGCTGCCATTAGGGCAAGAAGCAAGTTTTCTACTCTTAGCCTGTTCAAACTCTAGTTTGGACTGATTAATAACTGCTTTAAAATTGTTGCGAGCTTTGTTTCTAATTCTTCAGTTTCATTTTCTGCCGTTGTAGGCAGAAAATGAAACTGAAGTATTAGAAATAAGCCAATTACGATATGCAACATTCTTCTCTTGAACAGCCTTAGCACATTTATTGGAAAATCAAGGTTTAGATAAAGGAAGAGATTTTAAAGTGGAGTGTGGGATAAAGGATTCCATTCCTGCAAGAATAATTTCACCGACACGATCTGAGCAAAAGTTGACATCAGAAGTTTTGAAACAGTAATCCAACCAAGGAAAAGAAGAAAAGAAATCTCGCAGGCCATCCTATTTTGCATTCTTATAATGCCAAACAACGAGGTTGGGAATAGCCATGAGATAAAGGCTCCATTGGAGAAGAGACAATCACCAAGTTGTGATCTGAAGTGCCTAAAGGACCTCTCACTTCAACCATGTACTTAGAAGGGTTGTTTGTGAGAAAAAGATCGATCAAGCGTGTTGGCTGTATGATTAAGATTGTCCGGTATTCTTGTAGGTAAATGAACAATCTGTGCAAGGTCATTAGTAATTGCAGAAGCCTCAGCATCTCGACCAGCTGGGTCAGTGTGACTGGAAAATGGAAGCCAGCTGGAGTTGTGAACATTAAAATCATCAAGGAAAATTACCTCACTGTTAGGAAAGTTGGACTGGAGAAAGTCAAGTTGCAAAGAGAGAAAGTCAAAGAGCTCCAAGTGATTAGTGGAGTTGGGAGAACGGTAGAGACAACAGATGAATTTGACACAATGAGGTAGAGAGATTTTAAGCCGGAGAAGATCAAAGAGAGGAGATTCCAAATTTCCAATTCTCTGACAGGGAATATCAGAACGGACATATGCACAATTACCACCTTTGAGGCGAAAGGAATAATACAGCGAATAATTTGGGCATCTGAGATGAGCAGTAGTTGAATCAACTGATAACTGAGATTCTGTGAGAAAAAGTACATGGGGTTTGGCAGACTGCAAGTGGAAATGTACATCGTTGAGATTAGAATTGAAACCACGTATATTTGTGAAATTAATTAGGAAGGGCTTGGGAGGTTTAGATCTTTTCGCAGATAAGCTTGCTCTATTAGTTTGACAATTTATGGTGTATTCAATAGTAAGAAAAAGTGAGTGGGACGTGCTGTATGAAGTAATGAAATTTTTGGTACACATGGTAAGAATATACCCAGATCCTTGACATAACGTGGCCTCGACGATGCTCCTCGCATACACACTACTTGGACTCCCTCCAGTCACTATCTGGCAGAGTAGAGGTAGCAAGATTATACACCAGCTGATGCGGAAGCCTCCTAGAGAGTTACCAATATATTCGGTCCGGTGTACTAACTAGCAGCCGGCCTGCGAACACCGTTTTAGAGCTGTACCCTCGAAATGTAAGGAATATTGGATCTCGCCACGATGTTCATCATAACCTCAAAAGTCATCAATCATACTGCATGACGGAAGAGATAGGGAAGGGTTGACTGGAACTTAGCTCTAGAGACTAAACATGGGTTCCACCACTTCAAGCCTCCAATAAGAAAAGTGGTGGTATTGCACCGGTTGATGCAAGTCATCTATCACCTAGTAAATTAAAAATGATATTAGTAACTTGTGAATAGTGAAATGAATATAAGACCAAGGTCTATGACTGTCACTGGAGGAATGGCAATGTCCCCAGACAAGAAAACAACACAGAGTAGCATTCTTTTCACAAACTAAAAACTTGCTTCTTGAAAATTTTGAATTCCAAGATTTTTTATTCTTAATGTACCAATTAGAATAATTTAAACAGTAGATATTGTCTACTTCTATCAATTTAAATTATGTTCCCTTCTTTTCACATAAGATGTACAATGTTAAAAATAAGAAAAAAAAAATTTTAAATATGGCTAACTTACAGACAAGATATTTAGTTATTACTTACCAATACTAACTAAATAATCTCCTTCATGAGAGTGTGGAAAACAAAACACATGATAACGTGCGTGATCAGCAGGTACTTGATGGGAAAGCTTGTGAATATCTGTATTTTCTTTAGTTGCTAAATTAATCTCTTCATTTTCTATGTCTATACTCTGAAATAGTATGGCATTTAATATAAATGCTTGGAAGTTTACTATAAGTAATTTATCACACAAGCATTTACTGTGATAATTTAACTAACTAGAATGATTTATTTATTTTTTATTTGAAATAATGCATACATTACAATGCTTTAACGCTAGTTCACCCATATGCAGAATACAAAATAAGAATTAGCAGGAACATACAATCAATAATATGCAGCTATTTACAGCTTTGAACAACATATAATGACATATGAATAATAATTTAAAAGTTGAGAGGATAAATACCCTTGGTTAGTCTTGACTGAACATAGCAGGTTTAATAGTAGAATTCAAAAAAGGTAAAAAAAAAAAAGATTACTTTAGCACACCAAGAGTCAGTTTTCTGAATGAATTTTTGGGAACAAAAATATCAATTCTGTAAAAATTAATTAGTTACATAACATGAAATACTGAATTCGTAGATGAATAATTCTTTCTAAGAAAGGGCAAGCAGAACTTGTATTGATGACTTATAAGAGTTAAAAGAGCAGGAGTCAATAAAATTGTGAACTAAATTATAAATGAAACAGCAATGTTTATTAATAAATGTGAAAATATATAGCCACTCAAAGGTGGCTAATTCTGTTTATTACCATGCCTTACATTTTGCCTGTGGAGTTTAGTTGGCCATGTTTTAAGATTTTTTTTTTTTTTTTTTTTGTGATTACATGTGCATTTTCTAAGCAAAGACATAGGAAGAATATAACTGAAGAGGAAAAAACAACAAGCATTCTTATGTTTCACAGTGTGCGTAATGAATTAATTTTTGCAAACTTTTGAGTGAAAATAAATACGAATAGCTGGAAAAGCTTCTGATTTAGCTGGAAGTTTTCAGATAATCCGAAAATTTCCAACTAAATTCTGTTTTTCCAATAATTTTTGTCTTCCTCTAATTTTTGGTCAAGTTTTTGTTATTTCTCAAATAAACAGTTTTTTTTTTCCCCCATTTTTGGACCAACTGAATTTAATAATATGCACTTAATCTGACATTATAGGTGGCTCTTCTCATGATTATCCTAATTATAGATAACATGTAGTAATATGTTTTTACAGTAAGTGAAAAAATATATCTGGATTTTGTATATCATATATAATAAAGATTCAACTTTTAATATCTTAAATTTGTGCTTGATTTTTTTTTGTAAGTAGCATTAATACAGATAGAGTTTAGCATGCTATCAGTGTCACTGGTTATCAGGTAATTTGTACTGTATCGTGTAATGTAAGTGTGTTTGTTGTTAAAAGACAGTTCCGTTAGTTTAAATATGTAAATATTTTTTGTTGCAAAAGATTATTAGATTATTTTGAATTTGTTTAATAATATATATTTGTTTAATAATAAGTTTTTTCCTTGAACCATTAATACCTCTTCTATGACTTCAGCAAACACTCGTGCATCACTTCTGTTCAAATGAACATCACCTTTATTAAATAAAATTTGTTTTATCAAGTAGGGTATGCCAAGCTAAGAAAAAAAATAAATAAATAATAATCTCTCTCCATTAGCTCTGCAGAGTCACTGAAGTTTGGAGTTAACTATTAAGGTTTCCTCATCATAAAATCCTACCTATCATATCTGAGCAGAATTGCAGAAAAAAAAGACATTTCCACCTGGCTTGCATATTATTTGCATCATAGCATTATGGACCAGATCCTCATTTCACTAATGCTTTAAATCATTAGTAGTATAATTATAATCCCTTTACTTCCCTTAAACAATGACAACTGGTTTGTAATATCCTCAATCTCTGCACCATACAGAACTACTCTAGTTCTTTCCATATATGCTGAATATTTGAATACAGTTAAACTCAATTGTAGTGTTATTGACTGCAATATTCTAAATGTTATAATTAAGTGGTTATAACCATTAACCTCAACATTCTAGTCCGAGTTATTTTCAGTTTGGGAGAGAAGTTACAGTGTGGTGCCATCCTGTTCTTACTGAAATAAAACAAACTAGGGAAGCAGCCATGTATTCATTTGAAGAAAATTGTGATTAATATTTAGTATAACTCTATATGAATGAACATTTTACATTCTAAAATATACACTGCTGGTTAGTTTGCTGGAAAGTCTGCTGTTAAACAGAAGTATGCAATTTTGAAATGGTGCTATAACTAATATAAAATAGCCACAATTTATATATATTTTTTAAGAAAATTAAATGAATGTGACATTAAAGTTATATTCCCATTATTTCTGAGGGGTTTCTTTAATCAAACTTGACTGTATAAATATTTTTAAAAACAGGAAAACAAAAAGTCAAGAATCATTTAATATAATGATTCTCTGAATTCATTTTAAAGCACTTTTATTGTTCTTAAAGTATTAGCTAGCATTTTTTAGCAATCTTTGTGTCTCTCTTATGCGCACTGACCAAAAAAAATAGAACTTTTATTCAGTATTGAATCAGGCTGCCTTTGTTTTGTATATTGTTTGTTTGTTTTTTTTGGGGATTTATTAGGTGCATCAGCATCTGTGGCCATAGTGCACCACTGTTTCGAATAACAGCAAGTGTGTGTGGAACAGCATGGATTCTATAAGGTGTTTTAGTCTAATTGTAACTATCTATCCATCCTTCCAGCAAAATATTGCATAACTATGACAATGTTGAAAGAAGAAGACTTAGTTGCCAAATAACTGTCTGCAGCAAATCCCACATATTTATTCTCAGTAGGATTGAGATCAGATGAATGTAGGGCAGGGGAAGATGATGTAAATCCATGTCTGTTCTCAGAACCAATCTTGCATGATTCTGGCATAATGTGGCCATCACCATCTGGATAAAAGTCTATCATTGCAGAGTGCAGTAGATCTGATACAAAATTCAGGTACACCCTAGATAACATTTGCCCTACCACCTCCAGATGCTTAGGTTGTCTGATAGTCAGATAGAATCAGTTGCTTGGTATAGTTCTTGCCATACTATCTGCCAACCATTAGTGCAAAACAAAGTGTATCATGATTCGTTTAACCACATAACTTTCTTCCACTATCCAATCACAACATTCTCAGGACCACTGTAAGTGGATTTTTCTGTTTTTCTCTGAAACAAGTGGCTTCCAAATAGTCAGGTAACTGCCAATACCAAATTTCTTCAATTCCCTGCACAGAATATGTGTTGAAATTGGCCAGTTCTGGACTGGGTTGAATTCAGATGTTATTTGCCGCACACTGGATGTCCTAATTTTCCATACAGTCCTCCTTTAAGTACGGTGGTTTTGCTCTCGAATTTTTTTTTTTCTCATACATTTATGCCTTTGAGATGTGGAAGAACCACTTGCTTTCCAGAATCCAGTTTCTAATAAAAAGGTTTGTATTTTTTTGGCCAATGTGTGTATTAGTTACAATATTAAAACTAAGACTAAGTTTAAAGAGCAAATATTCCAAACAGAATTGTCCAATCATATAAAAAACTTAGCAAATAATTCGGATTTAAACAAAGCTTTTATCAGTTATAGACAGAAATTTCACATCAATCGCTTTTTGTTACCCACCACTTTTAACAACCTTTGCAAATAATGGAAAGTGTAATCAATATATATATTTTTAATATTAGAATGGAATTATAAGAGAAAACTGTACAGATATACATATTTACAAATAGGAATAATTATTATTTAAAAATTATACCTACTAGTTGCACATAGTTTACTTCTCCATTTTTCAAATCCAATAGGGCTGACAGGGCATCATCTGTAATTGGAAATACAATTCCCTGCATTGTTTGCAGTTTTGTGTCAACTCCTATATCTGCACCTGACTAAAAAGAAAATTTAATCCTTGTACATGAAGAAAAAAAGCAATTAAATATATTAACCAACTGATAAATTAAATGAAGAAATAATTTTTTTTTTTGGATTCACTCCATCAAAGGCATCAACAATATAGACTATATAAAGCAGGCAGTCAGATAACGAGTGTGTATGCAATTCAATGAGAGAATGGAGTATACCTTATAAATTATCCATTCAGTGAATGCAATTTGACAACAGCAACTTTGAGCATATGCCACTGCAACTATCATAGATACTGACACCCCACTGGGGAATTTATGCACAACAGTCTTTAGATGTTTGTTTGGTTTTTAGGAGCATTAGCAACTAAGGCCATATTGCTCCGGGATATGCGGTGGTCATTCCCTGACCTTTCTGCATCCTCCGTATTTGGTGGTGACGGGCTCGAACCCATGTCTAATCAAGAAGCGTGTGCTACGCACTGCTGCTCCTTCCCACCTGGCTACGGAGGCGCCACAGTCTTTAGAATGTAATGAGAATGGTCTAGCAACAAGAAAACATCCAGTGAACACTAGTCCTGTAGCCAGAAACAGCTTGTTGATGTGAGAGGTCAATGGAAGGCGAAAAGAATTATGCAGTCTAACAGAGAGCCAAACTGAGCAAAGGACAGCACAGTATAACACTATTGCGAGAAGGGTATATCAGAATGCACAATCCATCATACCCTGTCATGAAGAGAGAGAGAGAGAGAGAGAGAGAGAGAGAGAGAGAGAGAGAGAGAGAGAGAGAGAGAGAGAGAATATAGCAACAGGCAATATCACAGTTTTATTCTTCTTGGCTAAAACAAGCAGCTATGAGTATTGTGGGCCTAGAAACACCCATTCTGAATCTGAGGAGTAGAAACATATCTGGTCCAACCAATTCCAGCTGTTCCATGCTGATGGCAGAACAGGTCTAACAACAAAAGCATGATTCAATATTACAGGGTGGTAGTGGAAGTGTAATGATGTGAGGAGGATCTCTATGTCAGAATTCAGGTTCCCTGATACTGATGAATCAATATCTGAATATTAGAGTCTACTTGAATGTTGTTACCAAACCAGGTGTATCTCCTCATGCTTACAGTTTAACCATTTGGGAACAGTTTCTTCCAGCATGGTAATTTCTATGTTGCAAGACAGCTCATACAGGATTGGTTCCAGGAGCATGAGGATGGCTTTGCCATACATCTTTGGCCTGCTTATTCCTCATCCACAGATACTCATTTGGGTTGAATGAGAGTCTGTGGGATGAAGCAGAATGAGCTGTTTGCAACAGGGATCAACTGCTATCCAATTAGAAGCAACTACAGGATGTAGACTGCATGGGTAGGCATCCCGGTGGAATGCTTTAGGCACTAATCCATATTTTAACAAACTGAGGGCTAAAGGGCTAAAGTTGTTTAAGGGCTAAAGGGAGTTGTTTAAGGGCTAAAGGGAGTTATAATCACTATTAGGTTGGAACACTTAATAAACTAGCCACTTAGTGCACAATATCCTTCACAGATGGCAAAAATCTTTTTCTAAATTACAGTTCAGATAAAATGCAAATTTTGATATATAATTCAATCTCTGCTTTTAGAAATAATTCTGAATAAGCTTTCTTTTCTTATCATTTCTTTGAGCATGAAACTTTACTTCAAACTTTTATGTTACATTTGATACTTTCTGTAGGCAATCATATGCTGATCTTGAATTTACACACCAAAAATGTGTTTCTACTTTCTACGGCGCCTCCGTAGCCAAGTGGGAAGGAGCAGCAGTGCGTAGCACATGCTTCTTGATTAGACCGGGGTTCGAGCCCGTCACCAACAAATAGGAAGGATGCGGAAAGGTCAGGGAATGACCACCGCATATCCCGGAGCAATATGGCCTTAGTTGCTAATGCTCCTAAAAACCAAATAACTAACTAACTAACTCTACTTTCTACCAGTGGCATAGCCGAGGTAGGGTCAGCAGGTACCCTGTACCCTTTGACAGTGAAATCAGGTCTTGTGGTGCTTTTTTTAGAAAGCAAATTGTGCCTTTTTTGTGAATTGCAATTGGCACTTTTTTTTGTGAATGTACCTGCTGACAAAAAATCCTGGCTAGGCCACTGCTTTCTACCAAATTGAAAGCAAGTCCAACAAAGCAATACTTTACAATATTTAAATTCATTTGTTTTAAATAACCTATGCCGAATTATTTTTAATTAAATTATCAAACTATAGTAGAAGTCCAATGAAATGCAGATTTGCAACAGAGATTCAAATATACTGTGGATCGGTATGCATTCTTTTGCCTAAAAAAATCATCAAAGATAAAATTTTAATGTCTCTATTCAGTAATAAGCCTCAAGCAAGTAACATACAAAATTTTATTTCTGTAATACACTGGTGTGCAAAATTTCAGGACCAGTCAGGTTTTCACCTGTAGCTTCGCATAGGAGTGGCCTGGATATGGGAAAAGCATACCAAAGGAACCTCGTGAGGTACAGAAATGACGAAAGAAACAACACCGACACAACAACAGAAAAAAAATGGTACAGAGGGACTTTATTCAAAAATGGCAACATAGTACTGGCTGCCATGATACAGATGCATCACTGCCAAAGATGGAACAAAGGGAAGAGGTGGGCCTCAGTAGGAGTTATGGCCACCCCTAATGTCGATGCAGGCTTTGCACCGCCTGTTCATACTTAGAACAATATTGTTAATAAGTTCTTGTGGTAACATCATCCATTCCTCTGTCAACGCCATCTTCAGCTGGTGAACATTTTCTGGTGGGTGTGGATGTGCCGCTAGGCATCGCCCTAGAGCATTCCATATGTGTTTGATGGGATTTAGATCGGTGGAACGAGCAGGCCAATCCATACAAACAATGTCCTCACTTTCCGAAAGCATATCAACAGCTGCAGTGTGATGGGGTAAGGCGTTATCATCCATAAACATGAACTCTGGTTCAATGGCACCTTGGAGCAGACTCACATAGGGAAGGATTACCTCAGTACAGTAGAGTGCACCAGTTACAGTACTGCCTTCCAGTATCTGGAGATGTGTACATCCATCCAAGATAACACCTCCCCAGACAAGAACACCTCGACCGCCACATCGATCCCTTTCAGTGATGTTTGTGGGGTGATAATGTGTGCCAACCTATCACCAGATTAGCTGATATCCAGAATCGTGCTGCGACTGAATCTACTCTCATCCGTAAAGAGTACCTTAAGTAAAGATTTTGTGGTTGTAACCTTTAGTAATAGTGTTGGTCCTTAAGTTTTGCACACCAGTGTAGTCTCATTTTTCAATATGTAATTTCATAACTGGGCAATTTGTTTGTACACATTCTGGAGATTTGTATTTTGAATGGCATCACATTATAAAGAAACTTGCACAATTTGGTTGTTTCTTTCCCCTCCGAATTCATTTTTATTACAGCAAGGATGCCCTGTACCATGATTGCCTTCATTCCCCACATTCCACCCAAAGCCAACATCTGCATCATATTGCATTACTTCAACTCTATAAGCCTTCAAATATTCAAATACATGATCTCTAGTTGAACCTACCTCCTTCATTTTAATCATTTGTAATTCCTCTTCTGCAAAAGTAAGGGGTGCTGGTACTTTGTCTTCTTTTAATAATCTTTGGTATCCCTGAAGACTTACTTCTTCCTATGACAAAATTAAAAAAAGGAAGTGAATCAGAACAATTACAATACATGTAATGAAACTGAATGAGAGAAGGATTAGAATATTTGCAATAACATATCATAACTAACACCCCTGCCTTCAAATAAAACCACAATGCAGAGTGTAGGCACATCACTTTTCCATCTATGATGTAAGAGTGATGTGTTAATCACTGAGATCACAGATGGCAGAGATAAACGTCCACATCTAAGATAAATATCTAGAGAGAAAACTGCTACGCAATTTTTCCTTGGGACAAATTTCTTAATTTAATCTGAAAATTTTAATTTTAAATCTAATTTGAAAATTTATTGTAAACTTGAATACAGGAATGCTATTACATTACAATAGTTATCCTTTTATATATAAAAAATTTGTTTTATTTAACAAGTTCCTAATATTTAACAAAAGAGCTATGGGGTTAAATGCACTTTGAAGTAGACAGCTTAAATATAAAAGATCACTTACCTTAGTTTTTTTTTCTTTTTTTCAAAGTACTGCTTGTAAAGCAATATACACAATAAAACTATTATATTTATAAATTTTAGTGATCAAGAAGTGTTACAACACACACTCCCATCAGAAAGGCTTTTCACACATGCTAGTACAACCAGTAGTTAGATAGTAAATATCAATGTCTTATTTACTATCTGACTACTGGCCATATGTACATGTGTCAAAAGCCTTCCTGATGCCACGAGAGTTATTTAGTGTCTCGTTCACTAAGTATTTAAAGTGCTTAGCTTCTTCGAGAATAAGGCTCATTTACCGAAAAGTCCCGTCTGGCTTAGGGGGCAAGCTATTTTATCCTTTTAATAGACCTGTCTTTTAGCATATCCTTTGAAACAGATTATACATTTCCATATTCTTATGTTAACAGCAGGTGGGTGATCTTTCATTGGGTTGGATGGGAGTGTGTGTTGTTACTTGTTTACCGAGTACTAAAATTGCTGAAATTAATTTTGTCAGTACCATAAAAGAAAAAACCTTCTTATATATAAGAAGTTTATAAATACATACAAATATTGTACCATTAAGATCATGAAGATAGCTTAAGAGATTTAGAAGCATTAGCATTAGTAGAGGCATTTGATGCAAGAAAGCAAGCTTATGCAGCATCAGCCAAAAAAAAAAAAAAACCCACTTCCACTTCACCCCTCTGTTTGTTCATAATACCTGTCCAGCTGAGCCTTAAACTTATTTAGGCTATCAACCTCCACTACAAGGGATGGAAGTCTGTTCCACCAACCAACCACCCGCTGGCTAAAGGCAAATTTCCGCACGTCTATCCTACATCTGTCTTTCCTCAATTTGAATTTATGCCCTCTCAGGTGATTATTCTGAGCTAGAGGAAGAATCCCATCAGCATTGAGCATGCTCAAACCATTCAAGGCTTTATACACCTCTATCAGATCACTTCGCTGGTGCCTAGTCTCCAGACACTGTAATTTGCAAAACTTAAGCCTTTCTTCGTAAGAGCACCCCTTTGTTCCATTCACTAATCTTGTTGCCCTTCTCTGTACTCGTTCCAGCAGCTCTACATCCTTCTTGAAATGAGGCCTACAGACCAGTATACAGTACTCTAGGTGTGGCCTGACCATTGCCTTATACAAGGGAATAATCACCTCCTTATCCCTGCTGGAAAAATTCCTGTATATCATTGACAATACTCCATGAGCTACTCTTGCAGCCCGTCTGCACTACTCAGAGAACTTCATATCTGCCTGCACAACCACCCCCAAGTCCCTTTCATTCTCTACCACTGTCAGTGTAGTACCACAGAGTTGATACGTTGCTCTGGAGTTGCTGTTTCCCATGTGTAGTACTTTACATTTGTCAATGTTAAACTTCATTTGCCACCTCTCAGCCCATCTGCTCAACCTTTCCAGATCCTGTTGCAGCAGCATAGTGTCAGTAGTGTCCTTGACAACCCTGCCAACCTTTGTATCGTCTGCAAACTTGGACATTAAGCTTGATATACCATCATCAATATCATTTATAAATACAGAAAACAATAATGGACCCAACACTGAGCCCTGAGGGACTCCACTAATAACATTAGTCCACGACGAGCAGTGTCCATTGATTACCACTCTCTGTCTTCTCCCCCTCAACCACCCCTTTATCCATAGCAGCAATTTGCCTCCAATGTCACACTGCTCCAATTTGTGTAGCAGTCTTCCATGTGCAACAATATCAAAAGCCTTTCTAAGATCCAAGTATATAATATCAAAGCTATTCCCTGCATCCAGTTCTTTTGTGACTGCATCATAATATCCAATCAAATTGGTCAGGCAAGACTTCCCCTTAACAAAACCATGCTGTGTCTGAGCTATAACTGAAGTCTTGTCTAAATGATCCTGCAGTGCTTCTTTAACCAGTGCCTCCATTAATTTTCCTGGAACAGAAGTTAAGCTCACAAGTCTATAATTACTTGTGTCAGCCTTTGATCCTCCTTTGTGAATTGGGGTCACATTTGCACATTTCCAGTCTATGGGTACCTCCCCTGAGTCCAAGGAAGCTCTCATAATTATGGCTAAGGGTTTGCTTACTTCCTTTGCTGCCTCCTTTAATATAACTGGATAGATCCCATCCACCCCGGGTGCCTTTCTTGTGTTTATCTTCAACAGTTTCTCCTCCACTTTACTCCCAGTTATTTCAAGATTCTGTAGCTTACTGCTAGAGTTGAATACACCTCTGGCATTCCCCTCGCTGAATAACTCCTCATGTGTGAATGTCAATGAAAAATATTCATTTAGTTTGTTAGCTACCTGAGCAGGGTCATCAACAGTTGACCCATCAATATCAAGTGGACCAATCTGATTCATCCCCTTCCTTCTAGAGTTTACATAAGTAAAGAACTCTTTGCTGTTTTTCTTTGCATCCCTTGCCAAGGATTTCTCGTAATCTGCCTTCGCCTGCCTAACCTCCTTTGTAACTTGGTTGCATATCAACTTGTATCTATCATAGGCTTCTGTGTCATGTGTTAATTTGTAAGTATCCCATGCATTTTTCTTCTCTGCCATATGCCTCATTAGTTCTTCTGACATCCATTTTGGCCTAAACCTTGAACAATATTTCTTAGTTGGTATGTAAAGCCTAGTAGCTTCCAAGATTAATTCTTCGAATGCTTCCTATTTAGAATTTGCTGTTGGTAACATCATCAGTTGGTCCCACTGTATAGAATTTAAATACTGTCTCAGTCCATGGTAGTCGCCTTTACGGAAGCAATAACCCTTCCCTTTACCCCTAAATGTAGTTACCTCTTTGAGTAAATCCCACTTCAGCACACTGTGATCACTGCCACCTAGTGGTTCATTTATCTGCAGATTCTTAATGCATGAAGAATCACTGCTGATAATCAAATCAAGAGTATTACTCCCTCTAGTTGCCTCCCGAACATGCTGATGTAGAAAACAATCATCCAATAAATCCACAAAAGCCCTGCTAGTGTGTGAGTAACCAGCCCCCAAATTCCAGTCAATATCTGGGAAATTAAAATCTCCCATTATAAGACTCTCTGATTTACTGGCCCACTCTATTTCCCTGTACAGTTTCTTATTATACTCATCAGAGTCATTAGGCCTATAGCACACTCCTACTCTCAATTTTGATCTCCCAATGCTTATGTCACACCAAACTGACTCAGCACTGCACTGTCCAGTGATGTCGACTGGCTTCACTTCCTTGGTTTTTATGTGTTTCTTAACTAATAGCATAACCCCTCCCCCCTTCCTATCCTGTCTATCCTTTCTGTAGACGTTGTACTCCCCAAATTGCAGTTCTGCATCCCTTATATCTGTGTGACACCACGTCTCTGATATCCCAACAATATCTGCCTTTGATGTTTTGAGCAATACCTCAAATTCATCAAATTTATTTACTAAACTCCTAGCATTGGTGTACACGCAAGTATACCTGCACCTGTTTCTATTCTTAGCTACCCTAACACAACCCATGTGTTTACTTGTACCGCAATGGCTCCCAGCAGTCTCTGAAATATCATGCATCTTGTTTTTCAGGCTTCTGCTCATTCTAATAGAAGCAGTGCAAGAATCTCTTTCACCTCTGCCAGTGGCTACTGTCAATCTATTGGTCTTTGTCTCCCCCCAAGCTAGCAGTTTTCCGACCCACCTAACACTGCCTCGATAGCATCAGCAAATATTCTTGCACCCTTTCTATTTAAGTGTATCCCATCCCTGTAGAAGCAATCTCTCCTGTTAACAAGTACAGTCCAGGCTGAAAAAAAATTCTACCCCTTGAGCCTTGCACAATCTTTCCAGGGCCGAACTGATCGACAAGGCTCTCATCATATACTCCCTCCTATCGTGTCTGGGCAGAATTGCAGACACTTTCAAATTCAACCTTAATTCTCGGCTTTTGTTCAACAGTGACCTGTACTTGTTAAGTAATTCTGCCGTAGAAAATATCCAAGCCTAATTTGTGTTTTACAAGAACAAGTAAAGCTTGTTCACAAAGGAGATTAGGCAGGTGAAGGCAGATTATGAGAAATCTTTAGCAAAAGATGATAAAAAACAGCAAGGATTTCTTTACTTATATAAACTCTAAAAGGAAGGGGATGAATCTGATTGGTCCACTTGATATAGATGGTTCCACTGTTGATGATCCTGTTCAGACAGCAAACAAACAATGAGTATTTTGCATCTACATTCACACATGAGGAATTATTAAGGTTTGAAAATAGCAGAAGGTTATCAAATTGTAGCAGGCTGCTTAATGATCTTGTAATAACTGAGAGCAAAGTGGAGGAGAAATTGTTGAAGTTAAACATAAGAAAGGCACCTGGGGTGGATGGGTTCTATCCAGTTATATTAAAGGAGGCGGCAAAGCAACCAAGCAAACCCTTAGCCATAATTATGAGAGCATCCTTGGACTCAGGGGAGTTCCCCACGAACTGGAGATGTGCAAATGTATCCCCAATTCACTAAGGGGGATCGAAAGGTGACACGAGTAATTACAGACCAGTTAGTTTAACTTCTGTTCCGGGTAAAATAATGGAGTCACTGGTTAAAGATGCATTGCAGGATCATCTAGACAAGACTGAAGCAATAATTCAGACATGGCATGGGTTTGTTAAGGGAAAGTCTTGTCTGACAAATTTGATAGGATATTATGATGTGGTTACAAAGGAACTGGATGCAAAAAAATAATTTTGATATCATATATTTGGATTTCAGGAAAGCTTTTGACACTGTTGCGCATGGAAGACTATTGTACAAATTGGAGCAGAATGGTATTAAGGGTAAGTTGCTACAATGGATAAAATAAATGGAATAAATGGATAAATGGAAAAGTTGCTACAATGGTTAAGTGGGAGAAGACAGAGGGTGGTAATCAATGGGTGCTGCTCTTCGTGCACTAATGTTATTAGTGGAGTCCCACAGGGTTCGGTGTTGGGCCCTCTGTTGTTTTGTATATTTATCAATGATATTGATGAAGGTATATCAGGCTAATGACAGCAATGGCAGTGTGCTACTGCAACAGGATCTAGATAATTTGGGCAGATGGGCTAAGAAGTGGCAACTGAAGTTTAACCTTGACAAATGCAAAGTACTGCATATGGGTAGAAGTAACCCCAGAGAAAGGTACCAACTGTGTGGTACTACACTTAAGGTGGTAGAAAATGAAAAAGACCTGGGAGTAATTGTGCAGTCAGATATGAAGTTTTCTGAGCAATGCCTTCATCACCTACACATGTCAATCTTATCTGATGCAATCTGTAAAAAATACTGCCATGTTCTTAAGTTATTCGGACAACAATTACAATTTTAAGGGGTGATGCACTTTCTTTCAACACCAGTGTATAATACTATCAGAGAAATTAAGAGCATCGGTCATATTCCCGTGACAAAACAAATGAATTAATGAAAGGGAGCATGTATCAATTTAAGAATTTATTCTTCAACACAACTATATATTAAATATATGTTGTCCTATATAAGTGCAAGAATTACTTCTGTTTTTAAAACAGAATGAAATTTAAATAAAAATAAACTATGATTCTTACCTTTGTTGTGGCAAACATGTCATGCTTTATCTGTCCACCACCAAATTCTTTTTTTAAAGTTGCTTTGGTAGAAGCATAGAGCATCTTTTCTCTTACCTAATAATATAAGATTTTGTATTATAAAACATATCTTTTCTTAGAAATATATATATTGCTGCAATAGTCTAGCATCTATTAATATGTCATATTTATGCAAAAAGAAATATGACATATTTCTTTTTGCAAATGTACAGAAAGAATATCACTCAATATTGTAATTTTAAGGAGATGCGTAATGCACGCACATTCACTACATGTAATACAGTACTTTTATACACATATGTGGAGGTGAATTAAAATTTATGAATTTATGAACTGTAAAATCTCTACACACACTAAACAAAACTAAAAATAGAGAAATGTAAAAAACAGTTCTCACCGGAGAATTGTCTGGTGACCAACTAATAAAAATCCATTCATATCCAGTATTATTTGTGCTATCCAAACGATAAAATAAATAGCATGGCTGTTTATCTTCAACAAGGGGAAGAACACATTTATCAAAATCTGAATAAAAAGTTAAAGCTAAAACAGAGTAAATGTATTTTTATTGTAAACACCACAGAATACCACCAATTTTTAAATATTTTACTGCAGATCAACACTATAAAATTAACACACAAAGAAAAAAAAATTATCACATTATCAAGACTTGTTAAATTTCATACAAGAAATATCACGTTAACAATAATGCATACCTCTTAAATGAAATGGGGCATGCAAGCCCAATTTATAAATATTGTTCAAATGAAACAGAAACATTGCATAGGAGAAATTGGTATGGACTTCACATATATGTGCTACAAATGCATATATGTATGCACTGTAGTATGAAAAGCGGAGTATGTGAAGTACATTTGTAATGAACCATGTAGCACATGCGTGAGGTGCACAAGGCAGATTTGCCAAAACCAACACAGTACAGATAATGCAGTTTCCAACTGCAAGAAGATTGCCTCTAGATAAAGTTATTTGTTGCATACAAACAGGGGCATTCCTAGGGTATGTGACACCCAGATGCCAATCTACCCCCTCAAACTATTTATATATTTCGTTGTACTTTTATTCATATTAATAACAAGTAATACAATTATAATTATTGACAACAAAATTTACATAATCACAACTAAAAAATAGTATAAATTAAAAATTAATTAGAAAAGAAACAATGAAGTAAAAGTTATACATACAAAAGTATTATGTTATACTATTATTAGAAAAAATTTAGGCACCAACCAATTATTCAGCTTCAGTATTCATTATCAAATAACAACTAATGTATACACAGTGGAAAATCTTAGTGGCATGTCACTTCAATTCAACAAGCAAAACCACGATGAAGTAGCAACTTAATGGCTGGTCATCACCACAGGCCACTGCATGTTCTACATAGGTAGAAGTCTCATAATTTACTTTGTCTTATATAGACCCAGGACAAGAACGAGCTGTGCAATGTTTCTAAGAGGATTAGTTGCTCCTCCTCAAAATTCCATTCTTAAACAGAATAAATGAATGAGTCCTACACAATTTTCTAGAAAGGTACTGTGAACAGTGTTTCTGGAAATTTTTTGACCAAGAAAGTACAAAAAAGTAAAAGTAATAAAAGCTGGAGTCCACCTGAACCTCGAGCGAGTATTGAAGGGTTAATTTATATAGTAAATTTTAGAGTGGACAAGCATTATGCACAGGTCAGTAACATGTTCATATTCAGAAAATATGACATATTTAAAATTTTCTTCATATGTGTATGTAAGTTTCAGGTTTTTAGGTGCTCCTTGAACATTGCCGCCCAGGGGCAGTGACCACGGCATACTCAGGATGTCCCCCCCCGCCACTGCATACAAACTATTTACAGGAAACAGTCTGTGCACAACTACACAGGACAAATTTCACTAGGAAGTGATGAAGCATCAAAGTACAGCATCTATTCCTACATGTTCTTTTAAAAAAAAAATCTTCTGAAAGGCAAGCATTTTCATATAAACAATCAATGATACATAACATACAGTAACAAGACAGTTAAAGGAGCAGTTTACTGATCTGTACTCAAGAGAAGCAGATTTGCTTGTGCACTCTGGATGATAATATCAGACGACAATTTTGAAAATATAATTTTTAATCTCATCTTTCATATTACTGATACTAAATTATATATAAGAAAACATAAGGATACCAGCTTCCCATGTTCCGACTGCATCTTTATGTTCATCCAGACATAGTTCTTCTGCAGCATTATAAAACAAGAAAATAATATTGAGCATTAAATAAAAACTGCAACATTGGTATAGTGGACATAATTATTAAAAGTACAAAACAGAAATTTTTGTTACTAAGACTGTAAATTAAAGACTGCTACTTTCTAATTCTTTATTTTATAGCAGAACTCCTGATCATACATTCCTGAAGGTCTCTATGATTTGCCAAGTTAAACGCTTTTTGGGCTTTTTGGAAAAAGTAGAATTAGGTGTCTGACTTATAGGATATATTTATATAAAATTATTTTAGTGTTAATGTATTTTATGCATACAACATATGCACTGGCTTTGTCAGACTTACACTCAACAGAAGCAGTCATTGATTGTAAAGCTTTATTGGATACTAATAAGTGCATATTTTTTTTGTTGTTGAATTTTTCAATGACGATAATATCAGAGGAAAATTAGCTTACTCTGGGTAGGAAGATTTAATTAAAAATAATACAGTTTTGAGTAAAATATCTAATGGAAATTTGATAGTTAAAATCAAAAGGATCGATTTCTACAACTATAACAACTTGAAAACTAATCTGGATACTGATATTATGATTAGTGGAAGCCTTGAGATTCCCACCTTTGTAAGGTATTTTTTCTAAATCAACAATACATTTTATATATTATTATGATATGAATTTGTATCTATAACACAATTTATATTTATCACTTTATATAGCTGCTTAGTATAATATGTTCAAATTTTCATTTATTACTCAGCATGTGAATTCAGTTAGGAAGGCAACCATCTGTAGGAAGCGTATTTTATAAACAAATACAATAAATTAACACATTAATCGTGTGTTCTATGTAGTAAAATATAAAAATATAATTTACAATGCAATTCAGAAAAGCAAACTCCATTTATCTATCTATATCAATATACATACACTAGTGTTCAAAGAAAGTGCATCACCTAGAAATTTCACATTTCTAACCCTTTTTCGCGACGGTATGTTACATTAATGACTAGCATCCCAAATAGACATATAAAGAAAAGATATTTATTAACAGTTAAGGAAAAGCTAAGTAATATTTGACAGGTGCTCTCAAAATATTCCCAAATGATCATTTGCAACCTTTATACAACAGTTTTGATAAACATGACAATTATGGCTGAAATGTTATCGGAAGCCCTCAATTTGCTTCAGTTTATCATTTCAAATGGAAAACAAAATGAAAAGTTCACCAGGTGCAAACTAATATTTAGTTGAACCACCTCTGGCCCTGATGACAGTAGCTTTTTCGCGACGGTATGTTACATTAATGACTAGCATCCCAAATAGACATATAAAGAAAAGATATTTATTAACAGTTAAGGAAAAGCTAAGTAATATTTGACAGGTGCTCTCAAAATATTCCCAAATGATCATTTGCAACCTTTATACAACAGTTTTGATAAACATGACAATTATGGCTGAAATGTTATCGGAAGCCCTCAATTTGCTTCAGTTTATCATTTCAAATGGAAAACAAAATGAAAAGTTCACCAGGTGCAAACTAATATTTAGTTGAACCACCTCTGGCCCTGATGACAGTAGCACACTGTCGAGGCATTGACAAGATCAATTTCTGAAGATAATCAACTGATAGTTCGTGATTTCAAACACGAATTATGGCTCCCTGAAGTTCACGAAGGGTCTTTGGTTTCTTTCTGGCAATTGCAGATTCCACACGATGCCAACAATTCTCTATAAGATTCAGGTCCGGGCTGTTTCCTGGCCAGCTAAGAGTTGTAATGGACCATTCTTCCAACCATTTTTTCACCCATAACAAATGTAAACACATTACTGTCGAACCTCTAATGCAGAAATGAAGCTAAAGTAACTACAGAAGTGCCTACTTACACTTTTCACCCGATGACAAGGAGCTGAGTCATCCTGAAAGATGCAGTTGCTTGGCAGGTTGAAATGATCTCTAATGGTTGGCAGCAATTTGGCTTCCAATATAGCCAGGTATCCATTGGCATTTACGGAACCTTTTATAAACTGCAGGTGACCTATTTCATGATACGAAATGCACCCCCATATCATTTGGCTGGTAAGGAATTTCACTGTAGACATCTTACAGTCTGGATGATATTCTTCACCAAGTTTACGGTGAATCGTCTGTCTCCCATCAGAGCCATGCAGGCTGAATTTCTGCTCATCGAGAAAATAACTGACTTCCACTGCTCGGAGGTCCATTTGACATGCTCCTTACACCAAATTAATCGGGCCTTTTTCACTTTTTGTGTGAAGAGGGGCTTCTTCTTAGGACGACGGGCTAAGAGTCCATTTTTGAAGAGGCATCTTCTAACTGTTACTGCACTTGCTACCACTCCTGTATGTTCTTCCCATTCTCTTTTCAGCTCACACTTCCATTATGCAGTGGATAGAGATACATAAATAACGAAATGCAATACAGAAACTTTTGGTTTTTCAATGAGTCCCTGAGGCTAGTTTATACAATAAATGGCACCAACATTTGTATTGTTATGCAGCAATTTTCATGAATATTTCACAATAAGATACAATTTTTGGAGCAGAAGGGGATGTGGAAGTTTAATCTCAAAATCAAGTACAAATGATCAAGCACATGGGTCACACTGAGCAAGAATTTTCTTCAAATCAAACCAGCATACTGCATTTTGCAAAGGTATATCTGTTATATTGGGTTATGCTGTTAGTTAAGAAACACATAAAATCTAAGGAAGTGCATCCAATTGATGTTGGTGGACAATGAAATGTTCAGTCTGTTTGGTGTGACATAAGCACTGGGAAAGGAAATATGAGAGTAGGTGTGTGTTATAGGCCTAATGAATCTGATGAGTATAATGAGAAATTATGCAGAGAAATAGAGCGGGCCAGTAAATCAGAATGTCTTATATAATGGGGGATTTTAACTTTCCAGATATTGACTGGAACTTGTGGGTTGGTCACTCGCACACTAGCAAGACTTGTGGATTTATTGGATGACTGTTTTCTACAGCAACATGTTCGAGAGGCAACCAGAGGAAGTAATACTCTTGATCTGATTATCAGCAGTGATTACTCATGTATTAAGAATTTGCAGATAAAAGAATCACTGGGTGACAGTGATCACAATATACTGATGTGGGAATTACTTAAAGATGTAACTACCATCAAGGCTAAAGGGAAGGGCTATTGCTTTCATAAAGGTGACTACAGGTGTCTCAGACAGTGTTTAAATTCTGTACAGTGGGATCAACTGATGATGTTACCAACGTTCAGTTCTAAATTGGAAGCCTTCAGGGACTTAATTTTGGAGGCTACTAGGCTTTTCAAGGTTTAGGCCTAAATGGAAGTCAGATGAACTAATGAGGCTCATGGCGGAGAAGAAAAATATATGGGATGCATATAAAGTATCAGGTGACACAGAAGCCTATAGCATATATAAACTAGTGTGTAATCAAGTCACAAAGGAGGTTAGGTAGACGAAGGCAGATTACGAGAAATCCTTAGCAAAGGATGCAAAAAAAAAAAAAAAAACAGCAAAGAGTTCTTTACTTATGTAAAGAAGGAAAGGGATGAATCAGATTGGACCACTTAACATAGATGGGTTGACTATTGATGATCATGCTCAGGTAGCTGATAAACTGAATGAGTATTTTGCATCTACATTCACACATGAGGAGTTATTCAATGAGGGGAATACCAGAAGTTTATCAAGCTCTAACAGGGAGCTAAATAATTTTGTAATAACTGAGAGCAAAGTGGAGGAGAAACTGTTGAAGTTAAACATAAGGAAGGCAGCTGGGGTGGACGGGATCTATCCAGTTATATTAAAGGAGGCAGCAGAGGAAGTAAGCAAACCATTAGTCATAATTACCAGAGTTTCCTTGGATTCAGGGGAGGTCCCCATGGACTGGAGGTGTGCAAATGTATCACCAATTCACAAAGGGGGTTCAAAAAGGTGACAAGTAATTATAGACCTGTTAATTTAACTTGCATTCCAGGGAAAATAATGGAATCACTGGTTAAAGAAGCATTGCAGGATCATCTAGAGAGACTGCAGTAATAGTTAAGACACAGCATGGGTTTGTTAAAGGGAGGTCTTGTCTGACCTATTTAATTGGGTACTATGATGTGGTCACAAAGGAACTGAAATGCCAAAAATAATTTTGATATCATATACTTGGATTTCAAAAAAGCTTTTGATACTGTTGCACAGGGAAGACTGCTGTAAAAGTTGGAGATGTATGGCATTAAGGGTAAGTTGCTACAATGGATAAAGGGATGATTGAGTAAGAGACGACAGAGAGTGGTAATCAATGGACACTGCCAGGGTTCGGTGTTGGGCCCACTGTTGTTTGTATATTTATCAATGATAGTGATGAAGGTATATCAGGTTTAATGTCCAAGTTTGCAGATGATACAAAGGTTGGTAGGGTTGTTAATGACAATAAAGACAGTATATTACTCCAACTGGATCTAGATAAGTTGGGCAAATGGGCTGAGAAGTGGCAACTGAAGTTTAACATTCACAAATGCAAAGTACTGCATATGGGTAGCAATAACCGAAGAGAAATGTACCAACTGTGTGATACTACCCTCAGGGAAGTGGAAAGTGAACAAGACCTGGGGGTAATTGTGCAGTCAAATATGAAGTTCACTGAGCAGTGCAGATGGGCTGCCACAGCAGGTCATGGAGTCTTGTCAATGATATATAGGAATTTTGCTATCAAGGACAGGGAAGTGATTATCCGGTTATATAAGGCAATGTTCAGGCCACATCTAGAGTACTGTGTACAGGTCTGGAAGCCTCATTTTAGGAAGAATGTAGAGTTTCTAGAATGAGTACAAAGAAGGGCAACAAGATTGGTGAGGGAAACAAAGGGGTGCTCTTACGAAGAAAGGCTTAAGTTCTGCAAATTGCAAGGCCTGGATAGTAGGCACCTGCGAGGTGATCTGATTGAGGTGTATAAGGCCTTGAATGGGTTGAGCAAGCTGTATGCTGATGGGATTCTTCCTCTTGCTCAGATTAAGAACCTGAGGAGGTGCAGATTCAAATTGAGGAAAGACAGGGTGGATGCCCTCGAAAGATCTAAATTGAGGGGCCCATCAGGCTCTCAGCTGCCCAACTCAACGCCAGAGCTCACTCCTGGGCATCAGGCAACACAGCGGCAATCTCCAAAGCAGAATGCGCTGGTCCCAAAGGAACTAGTTATTGTGGGTGACTCTATTGTCAGGGAGACGGGGAATATATTTTGTAAAAAGGATAGGTGGAACAGGACCAGGGTATGTCTCCCAGGGGCAAAGGTTGATGACGTTGTAGAGCGGATATCATCTTTCAAGGGCACAAAAGGTGATATAGTTGTACACGTTGGCACTAATGATATTAAGAGTAGGAGACCGGCGGAATTACTCAACAAGTACAGGTCACTGTTGAAAAAAATCCGTGAAATAGGGTTGAATTTGAAAGTGTCTGCAATTCTGCCCAGACACGATAGGAGGGAGTATATGATGAGAGCCTTGTCGATCAATTCGGCCCTGGAAAGATTGTGCAAGGCTCAAGGGGTAGAATTTTTTTCAGCCTGGACTGTACTTGTTAACAGGAGAGATTGCTTCTACAGGGATGGGATACACTTAAATAGAAAGGGTGCAAGAATATTTGCTGATGCTATCGAGGCAGTGTTAGGTGGGTCGGAAAACTGCTAGTTTGGGGGGATACAAAGACTAATAGTTTAACAGTAACCGCAGGCAGAGGTGAAGGTGATTCTTGCACAACTTCTATTAGAATAAGAAGTGACCTGGAGCGAGGGGTGTTGGGGGTTTCAGGGACGGATGGCAGTCATCATGGAATAGTTGGGTATATGGGATGTGTTAGGGTAACAAGGAATAGGCATAGGAGCATGTATGCTTGCATGTATACCAATGCTAGAAGTATAGTAAATAAATTTGATGAATTTGAAGTGTTGGTCAAGACATCAAAGGCAGATATTGTTGGGATAGCAGAGACGTGGTGTCACAAAGATATAAGGAATGCAGAACTGGAATTTGGGGAGTACAATGTGTACAGAAAGGATAGACAGGACAGAAAGGGAGGGGGTGTTATGCTGTTAATTAAGAAAAACATAAAATCAAAGGAAGTGCACCCAGTTAATATAGATGAACAGTGCTCTGTTGAGTCAGTTTGGTGTGAGATAAGCACTGCGAAAGGAAAAATAAGAGTAGGAGTGTGTTATAGGCCTAATGACTTGAATGAGTACAATGAACAATTGTACAGAGAAATAGAGCGGGCTAGTAAATCAGAATGTCTTATAATGGGGGATTTTAACTTCCCAGATATTGACTGGAACTTGTGGGTTGGTCACTCACACACTAGTCAGACTTTTGTGGAGTTATTGGATGATTGTTTTCTGCAGCAGCATGTTCGAGAGGCAACCAGAGAAAGTAACACTCTTGATCTGGTTATCAGCAGTGATCATTCGTGTATTAAGAATTTGTAGATAAAGGAACCACTAGGTGGCAGTGATCACAGTGTGCTGAAGTGGGATTTACTCAAAGAGGTAACTACCGTCAGGGGTAAAGGAAAGGGTTTTTGCTTCCGTAAAGGGGAGTACAGTGGTCTCAGACAGTTTTTAAATTCTGTACAGTGGGATCAACTGACGATGTTACAAACAGTAAATTCTAAGTGGGAAGCATTCAAAGAATTAATCGTGGAAGCTACTAGACTTTATATACCGATTAAGAAATATCGTTCAAGGTTTAGGCCTAAATGGTTATCAAATGAACTAATGAGACTCGTGACAGAGAAGAAAAATGCATGGGATGCATATAAATTATCAGGTGACGCAGAAGCCTGTGGCAGATATAAGCTAGTCTGTAATCAGGTCACAAAGGAGGTTCGGCAGGCGAAGGCAGATTACGAGAAATCTTTGGCAAAAGATGCTAAGAAAAACAGCAAGGATTTCTTTACTTATATAAACTCTAAAAGGAAGGGGATGAATATGATTGGTCCACTTGACATCGATGGTTCGACTGTTGATGATCCTGCTCAGATAGCAAACAAACTGAATGAGTATTTTGCATCTACATTCACACGTGAGGAATTATTACAATTTGAAAATGGAAGAAGGTTATCAAATTGTAGCAGTGTGCTTAATGATTTTGTAATAACTGAGAGCAAAGTGGAGGAGAAATTGTTGAAGTTAAACATAAGAAAGGCACCTGGGGTGGATGGGATCTATCCAGTTATTTTAAAGGAGGCGGCAAAGCAACTAAGCAAACCCTTAGCCATAATTATGAGAGCATCCTTGGACTCAGGGGAGGTTCCCACGGACTGGAGATGTGCAAATGTGTCCCCAATTCACAAAGGTGGATCGAAGGGTGACACGAGTAATTACAGACCAGTTAGTTTAACTTCTGTTCCGGGTAAAATAATGGAGTCGCTGGTTAAAGATGCATTGCAGGATCATCTAGACAAGACTGCAGCAATAATTCAAACACAGCATGGGTTTGTTAAGGGAAAGTCTTGTCTGACAAATTTGATTGGTTATTATGATGTGGTCACAAAGGAACTGGATGCAAAAAATAATTTTGATATCATATACTTGGATTTCAAAAAAGCTTTTGATACTGTTGCACAGGGAAGACTACTGTACAAATTGGAGCAGAATGGTATTAAGGGTAAGTTGCTACAATGGATAAAAGGATGGTTAAGTGGGAGAAGACAGAGGGTGGTAATCAATGGGTGCTGCTCTTCGTGGACTAATGTTATTAGTGGAGTCCCACAGGGTTCGGTGTTGGGTCCTCTGTTGTTTTGTGTATTTATCAATGATATTGATGAAGGTATATCAGGCTTAATGTCGAAGTTTGCAGATGACACAAAGGTTGGCAGGGTTGTTAATGACAGTAATGGCAGTGTGCTACTGCAACAGGATCTAGATAATTTGGGCAGATGGGCTAAGAAGTGGCAACTGAAGTTCAACCTTGACAAATGCAAAGTACTGCATATGGGTAGAAGTAACCCCAGAGAAACGTACCAACTGTGTGGTACTACACTTAAGGTGGTAGAAAATGAAAAAGACCTGGGAGTAATTGTGCAGTCAGATATGAAGTTTTCTGACAGTGCAGACAGGCTGCTAGGGCGGGTCATGGGGTTTTGTCAATGATATATAGGAATTTTGCTAGCAGGGAAAAGGAGGTGATTGTCCCTCTGTATAAGGCAATGGTCAGGCCACGCCTTGAGTACTGCGTACAGGTCTGGAGGCCTCATTTTAGGAAGGATGTAGAGTTGCTTGAGCATGTACAGAGAAGAGCAACACGATTGGTGAGGGGAATGAAGGGATTCTCTTACCAAGAGAGGCTTAAGTTCTGCAAATTGCAGTGGCTGGAGACTAGGCACTTGCGCGGTGATCTGATTGAGGTCTATAAGGCCTTGAATGGGTTGAGCACGCTGAATTCTGATGGGATCCTTCCACTTGTTCAGATTACCAACCTACGGGGACATAAGTTCAAATTAAGAAAGGACAGATGTAGAATAGATGTGCGGAAATTTGCCTTTAGCCAGCGGGTGGTTAATTGCTGGAACAAACTTCCATCTGTCGTTGTAGAAGTTGATAGGTTAAATAAATTTAAGGAGGAACTGGACAGGCATTTGGAGGGAATGGTGTGATTTTTTTTTTTTTTTTTTGGCTGATGCTGCATAAGCTCCTACACTTGCTTTCTTGCATCATGTGCCACTACTACTACTAATAGATGTGAAGAAATTTGCCTTTAGCCAGCGGGTAGTTGATTGGTGGAAACAGACCTCCGGTTTCTGTTGTGGAAGTTAATATGCTAAATAAATTTAAGGCTGAGCTGGACAGGCAATGGAGGGGTGAAATGTGAGGGCTTTTTTTTTTTTTTTGGCTGATGCTGCATAAGCTTGCTTTCTTGCATCATATGCCTCTACTAATGCTATGCTATGCTATTCTCTCTCTCTCAATAATATGCTTGATTCTGATCCCATCAACTAAAAGGAAATTTTAAAACTGTTAAGAAAATAGTTAACAATAATTTCTATATCTTTTATCCATAGGAGATTAAAAAAAAAAACTTATCAGCTTCAGTTTCTTTGTCCATTTTTATATGTATATAACAGAATCACAAGAAAGTAGAAACAAGGCAGAAAAATGGAAAAAAGAGACGAGAGAAAAATGGGGAAGTAGTCTAGAGCAGGCAAAGGCAGCAAATGGTAAAACTATGTAGAACATGGGCAACAAACAGAGGGAAAAAAAATGAGAGACAGAGAGTGATAGAAGGGGATAGAAGGTAACAAAAAAATAGTATGTATAAAAAGAGATAAATAATTAAAAAATTGACAAAATAAGGATGTTACCACATAACTTACAAAACCGGCCTCTCCTCAGGAGTCAATGGCCAAGATTGCAAGCAAAATGGCAACATGTGATGTAAACCACAAGATAAAGGGTAAAAAACAAGCCAAAACATTTTTACCCTTTGGCTTGTGGTTTACATCAGAAACATAGCAGTCTTTTTATGTTAAGATATTTACACATATTCCATAAAAATCCTTTGAGCTTTTTTCACATATATTCCATGGCACTATGCAATTATACTGCAGCTACAATGGTAAATGAAGATATATATATATATATATATATATATATATATATATCTGATAACTGATATATATATATATATATATATATATATATATATATATATATATATATATATATATATATATATATATATATCAGTTGGAAATGGTGTATTAGGAAATTATATATTAGGAAATGGTGTATCAAATTGCATTTGATACACCATTTCCTAATCTCTTACAGTGCATAGAAAATTAAACTGAAATTGTTTTATAATAATATCAAACAGGTAAGACTTAACACCACAGTGCTTTCTAGTACTGTGGATGAACTGTGGAGATTAAAAAAAGAAAATACATTAAAATTTATTTAAACTTTTGAAGATTGTGATTTTTAGGGAATATATGCAAATCAAAGTGGGATTTAGAAAATAGATAGAAGTATGACTAAATGGAAAATAAGATGTGAATGAAGCAATGAAAAGTTAGTTAAGCAATTCTGAATTCAACTATGAATGGGTTTCAGCTGCCTCCCACTACTTTGGGCTTCCCTGCCTGTCACACTGACAAGAATATGGAAAAAACATCACCGTTGATTCATACTGAATTCATTTAAATCAGAGTGAACAGAGTGTAAAAAACTAAAAACACATGATACATATTAATTTCTGAAGTTATAAATAAAATTATCTTTCTTACCATTATGTATCCCAACCTTGATTACTCTGACTTTCCCACTTCTGCATTTTCCAAGAAAATTTCGAAGCTCTTCACCACCTGTTAAGATTTAAAAAATAAAATTAGATAGTATGAATCAGAGCTGTAATACCCAATAAAAAGATTGCATAAAAAATTAATTCAAGTACCTACCAGCAAAACTATTAATCAGGTAAACTATTATATTTAACTGATCAATTCAAATGTAATTACAATTTAAATACCCAAAATGATATCAATATGAGGGTTATAACAAAGATATATCGGTGTAGCTATATTTGTATTTTAGATAAAGTTTCTTAAATGCATTTAGCATTAGCGAAGGCATGCGATGCAAGAAAGCAAGCTTATGCAGCATCAGCCAAAAAAAAAAAAAAAAACTTCCCATTTTAAAACCTTTATTTACTTTATGAATGCCTACTTTTTTATATATAATATTTAAACTTGAGAATAATATATATAGATATATAAACTAAAATTTATTACTAGTCGCTCAAGGTCCTATATCAGAGTGCATTTAGCATGCCATTTAACATTGACAAATGTTAAATGGCATGCTAAATACCGTTAATCCCTGGTTTAAAGAAACATGTCTGTGTTTATTTATTTCTTTTCTTTTATTATTATTTTTTTTTTTTGTTAGTTGTTGGCACATCGGCTTCTGTGGCCATAATGCACCTCCCAAAATTTTTACATTTTACTCTGATCCAAGTCCGAGGCGGGATTCAAACCTGTGACCTTTGGGCTGTCAGGCAGGCACTTTACCCACCTGACTAGCCCGGTCGGCTTTTCTTTTTGTAAATAAAATTTAAACTGCATTATAAAAATGTATTTTGCATACTATTTATTTTTACTTTCTCAAATTCTAAGGGGAATAACTGTACCCCTCTATTGATACCCACATATATAAAGATATTAATATTCTAAAAAAAATCCAGGTCAACAAAAACTAAATATAGAAAAAAGAATACTTAAGTTACTAAACTAGTAACAGCATACTAATGCAGCAACTGAGGCTATACTTGGCAAGGTGCAATTTTGCTGCCTACCTGAATAATAAGATATCTTAATATTCAAAATAAAATAAAATTATAAAATTGCAAAACTCACCTTGAGCAGTGTAAACCCAACTCCTTACCAAAAGGTACACGCCTTCGCGTCCACTAAAATATCACATCCACAATAAATAAAATCAAGACAGAATCCAAAGACCACTTCTTCAGGGAAAAGTTTATTTCATTTTGAATGTTTAGATATCTTGGTACTCGGATAGCAGAATCTTATCTTTCCAAATATAACCTTAATTGTTGCATTACCATACTGTATTAGTTTGGTACTTCTTGCTACAACAATCTTGGAGACAAATGAAGTTCTTGCTTTGTAATTGAGTTTTAAGTTTGTTCATTATACTGCAAAAACTGATCCTATACAACTCTATACATGGCAGCCATATTTAGGTAAAGTCATAAGTTTATATATTTACTTGGTAATTTGGACATATTGCAAAAAAAGCAGCATTTCAATCCCCAATCAGTCATGATAAAATATGTATACAGAAAAAGGATATACATACTATTCTATAATACTACGCATAAGAATATACAACTTATATAAATTACATATATAGTAACTGTCATTTTCACTCATTATTGTTATTAGTCACTCTTAATTAAATACAAATTTGAAAACTGAATATTGGTTAAAAACATATTTCAGGTAATTTTATTATCTCTATATACCTGTGATTACTGCAATTAGAATTTTTTTTCAATTAATAAATCGAACTAACCACTTCTTGGAAAAGAATCTGGAATTCCCTGATATATATATATATATATATATATATATATATATATATATATAAAAAAAAAAAAGAGGCCATCATCAACCCACTTCAAGATGAAAGCCTCCTCAACAATTCATGTTGAGAGAAATGGACCATAATCTGCCACGCTGGTCCAGTGCAGGTCGCAGATCGATGCATTTAGCAGTCAGGGGTTTGAACCTCGGTCTATTCAAAGAGAGTGCTATTGTACTCCCACTTCTGATCACTCGGCTACTGAGGCCCCGATACTCATCTTTAATCTATGTAGCAGTCTATTTCATCAAAGAAAAAAAATATATAATCCTAAATTAAACAAACTAATTCAACTGTATATACATTTCAAAATAATGTGCACTGTTTAGGTAAAAAACAGCTTGAACTGGATTGCTTACAAAGATGTTATAATAATTGCAGATAAGCTGAAATGCTAATTAGCAACTTTCTGCATGTCAGAAGAGGTTTTCAAGAAGAAGTGCTTTATTTGTTAACGTACAGTTTTTAGTGGTGGCGTCATTGCAAATGTCCTATGCAATGCAATCCCTAATGTGCATACTGCATAATGAAATCCACATGCTGGCACCAAAGATGAATGCATTATTAATAGCTTGGCAGACCATTAGCAGTTATAATAAAGATAAAAACCCCACCATTGCTCCCTTTTTGGAGGCTATAATTGGAGTATAGCCGACGGGCTAGCCGGGTGGGTAAAGTGCCTGCCTGGCAACCCAAAGGTCGCGGGTTCAAATCCCGCCTCGGGCTTGGATCAAAGTACTGCAAAAACCTTGGGAGGTGCATTATGGCCACAGAAGCCGATGTGCCAACAACTACCAAAAAAAAAAAAAAAAAAAAATTGGAGTATAATTGGTATTACACATAGTATAGCGGAAAATGAAAAGACCTGAGGTAATTGTGTAGTCAGATATGAAATTTATTGAGCAATGCAGGTAGGGGCTGCAAGGAGAGCTCATTGGGTTTTTGTCAGTGATATACAGAAACTTTGCTAGCAGGGATAAGAAGGTGATCATTCCATTATACAAGGCAATGGTTACACTACATCTGGATGGTACTGTGATAGGGTAGTGGATGATGAAAAAGACCTAGGGGTAATTGTACAGTCAGATATGAAGTTTTCTGAACAGTGCAGACAGGCTGCAAAAGTAGCTCATGGTGTCTTGTCAGTGATATACAGGAATGCCGACCGGGCTAGCCAGGTGGGTAAAGTGCCTGGCTGGCAACCCAAAGGTCGTGAGTTTGAATTCCGCCTCGGGCTTGGATATTACGATGGTGCAGAGAAAGAGAGATATGACTGGAATGGATGCAGAGAAAGACAATGAGACTGGTGAAGGGAATGAAAGGTTAGTTTTACCAAGAAAGGCTTCCATTCTGCAAATCGCAGGGTCTGGAGACTAAGCACTTGCGAGGTGATCTGATTGAGGTGTTTAAGACGTTGAATGGATTGAGCAAGCTAAATGCTGATGGCATTCTTCTTCCTGCTCAGACTGTACATATGAGCAGGCATAAATTCAAATTGAGGAAGGATGATTGTAGGAAAGATGTCCAGAGGAAAGATCAACCACCGACTGAAGTTTGTTTCAACGATCAACCACCCACTGGCCCAGGAGTGGATTAAGGTCGGTTGAGGCCCCGGGCGCATTAGAAAATATTGGGCCCCTTAAAAAAAGAGAGAGACAGGGAAAATAAAAATACATGTTAACCATTTTTTTAAATAAATAAAAAATATTATGTACTATTAATGTTTTATTTCCAATAAAATTTGAATATAATATATGTATAATATAATTAATAATAGCATAATAATAATCACAAAGTTTTGAACTAATAGTTAAACATATTAGTTTAACTATTAGTTGAACTAATATGTTCAACTAATTTGTTGGGGTTTTGCGTGGGCCCTTGAGAAGTTGGGGCCCGGTGCGCCCGCCGTTAAATCTGCCTCTGCACTGGGCAAAGGCCAGTGGGTGGTTGATTGTTGAAACAAACTTCAATCTGTTGTTGTGGATGTGGATAGTTTGAATAAATTCAAGAACTAAACAAACTATTGGAGGGAATAGACAGGTGATATGGGAGTGTTTTTTTTTTTTTTTTTTTTTTGGCTGATTGTTTGCTTTACAAGCTTGCTTTTTTGAATCATATATCACTACTACTACTAACAATAATACTAAATACTTTTGCTTGGAACTATTTACTTTTTAATATGCTGATATAACTAATTTAAAATGTATTTATGAATGTGCATCAACAGTTGTTATGAGTCTTGTGTTGCATATCTATTAATGAGTGCTGAGAAAAAAAATTTTGTACTGCTACATTATGTCATTAGTCACTTAATATTATCTGTTACTAGGGTTGTCACATATCCAACTTTAAGTCAGACAGTCTGACTCTGAATAGGATGTCTCCTACAAATGCATAATCATCTGACTTTTCAAGTTTAATATAAAATAAACAAATTACCATGTTGTTCATGGCAATTTTGTAAAATTCATCTAAGTTAGGTTCATTCCAGATGTGTTTATGCTAAGGCTCATCCCAATCCAAATTTCCTTTGAGTACATACCAACTAAATTTTGGATTTTAAAACATGGCAATCATATCTGTTACACAGAATCTAAAATGACCACATCAAGCAGAACTAACTATATATGAAATCTAATATTTTAAGATATATATTTGCAGGTTGCAATATCTTAAAATCATTAGTTTATTTACCGAACAATAAAGGATCTACTGTTGCAAAATATTATTAAGTGTCTGAATAATTAATGCTTTACTTTGATATTTGTTTTTATGTCAAAACAACTGCAACTATAAGAATTCAATATACCATATCTGTAAATTGCATATATTCTATGGTTTGTTTGAATGTTTTGGTAGTTGAAAAAAACCAGCATTTCCATGCAATAAAAGTCACATAAAAATAATGCAATGTTATCCTGAGACCAAAAAGACTCTTGTCAGAGTATTAAAAAGCCCATAAAAGTTCCTGTCATTTAGATGGTCCCATCTAAATGACAGATAAGCTAATTGATGTCTTTTAATATTATTATTAAAAGGACATCAATCCAATAATACAGGAAATTAAAGGACCTCTGCCATATTATTATTATTATTATTTTTAAATCCTGTAATGTTGGATGCATATGTTTAATTGCTAACTTGAACAATTAAGATTTTTTTTTAAGTGCTGCAGTATTCCACAAAGGGATTTAAAAAATTCATAAAACGCAATATCATGCAAAATTGATGCACGTATGCTATTTCAAAACTCCTTCCTACCCTACAAATATTTTAGTATGACCCTTATACAGAAAGCTTTGAGTTATGTTCATAAATGAAACTTCCTGCTCTTAAATATTTACAACTTTTCCCACAGGGAAATTACACAAAATACATTATATTATGATTATTTGGTAACAGAAAAAAAATCCAGCCAACAACTTTTTTTTCTAATGAATCCTCTGGATGCTAATTTTAGCTATCTGTGCTGGATAACTGACACACAACTTTTAATAGCATCACTACCTACAATGCAAATACACTTTTCCTAATATTGAAGACAACGGTTTGGAGCAGGTGTAGAGAAGTTTTATTATTGCTTACTTCTTCGAAATTTATATATAAAAAAATAATAATTCGAGACCGGCTTTACCTTGATAAATTATAATTTCGATTTGATTACAATTCAATACACGCACCACTTTCTAATATACGTGACAAATACATTTTTTGACACCAGTAACGCTACAGAGAGACACGATGATTCATAGTTGACATAGAACACATTATGAATTTCAATAACCGCTATCGGTTTCACCAGATACGTATAAATATTTATTTTCAAAGGCTGAAATAATTACCTTGTATTCCTGTCTGGTGAGACATTTTACGGAATATCTTTTAGATGGCAATGCTACGAAAAATTTGTAGGAACACGTTGTCATTTGATCGCGTCGCCAAACAACCGGCAGTTGTGGCGTACACATACTGCGAATAGCACTCATTCTACTGAATAGGCAAATAATAGTGAAGGTTTAGGGACCATATATAAATCTAGGAATTAATCATGAAAGAGGGAAAAAATTTCTGTTTCAAGACATTGGTCTAAATTTTATTTTATATGTTTTTTAATGTTTTATTTAAAAATTTTACATATTGTTAAAGCTCTATTTCTTTAATTTAACTACTTTGGTAGATGGCTACGTGGTAGTAGTAGTAGTGGCATGTGATGCAAGAAAGCAAGTGTATGAGCTTATGCAGCATCGGCCAAAAAATAAATAAATAAATTACAAAACAATTTCCTATAAATGTTTGTCCAGTTCCTCCTTAAATGTATTTAACCTATCGACTTCCACAACGACAGATGGAAGTTTGTTCCAGCAATTAACCACTCGCTGGCTAAAGGCAAATTTAATCGGTCTTTCCTCAATTTGAATTTATGCCCCCTTAGGTTCGTAATCTGAACAAGTGGAAGAATCCCATCAGAATTCAACATGCTCAACCCTTTCAAGGCCTTATACACCTCAATCAGATCAGCTCGCAGGTGCCTAGTCTCCAGCCGCTGCAATTTCCAGAACTTAAGCCTCTCTTGGTAAGAGGATTCCTTCATTCCCCTCACCAATCTTGTTGCCCTTCTCTGTACACCTTCAAACAAATCTACATCCTTCCTTAAATGAGGCTTCCAGACCTGTACGCAGTACTCAAGGCATAGCCTCACCATTGCCTTATACAGAGGGACAATCACCTCCTTTTCCCTACTAGCAAAATTCCTGTATATCATTGACAAACCCTCATGACCTACCCTGTCAGCCTGTTTGCATTGCTCAGAAAACTTCATATCTGACTGCACAATTACTCCCAGGTCTTTTTCATTTTCTACCACCTTAAGTGTAGTACCACACAGTTGGTACGTTTCTCTTTGGTTATTGCTACCTATATGCAGTATTTTGCATTTTTCAATGTTAAACTTCAGTTGCCACTTCTCAGCCCATTTGCCCAACTTATCTAGATCCAGTTGGAGTAGCATACTGTCTTTACTATCATTAACAACCCTACCAACCTTTGTATCATCTGCAAACTTTGACACTAAGCCTGATATACCTTCATCAATATCATTGATAAATATACAAAACAGCAGTGGACCCAACACCGAACCCTGTGGGACTCCACTAAAACATTAGTCCACGAAGAGCAGCACCCATTGATTACTACCCTCTGTCTTCTCCTACCCACTCAACCGTCCTTCCCCACACCGGCTGGAAAATACCTGAATTCGAATCCCGTCAAAGACGGGAGGGATTTTTAAGGGACATTTTTCCACAATGTGGCTGAGTTAAAATGATGCTTTAGCACTAACCGATATGCTAACTCTATTTCCTTTAATACTGTATATTGTTAAAATGAGAAAAAATAAATAAAAGTAGAAATATAAATAAAACAGTATTTAGTAGTCACGCGGGTAGCTAAACTGGTGGAAACGAACTGAAACGTGTGTCTTAGCATCGTCACGTTGGACCATCTGCTACGGTTCCAAACTTAAACAAGGTCTAGTGGTAGGAGAGGAGAGAAGAGAAGAGAAGAACACTTTCCCAGTAGCTCGAGTGGTTGGCAATTCCATTTTGGGAAAAAAAATTTTTCCCTTCGAAGCCAAATAATACCATTACGCTTCCTACTCTCAACGTACCTATGCTGAAATAATGCGCTGCACTCGACAAAGTTCATTGCCCTCGTGGGTGGCACAATTGGTAGGATCGCCGTCCTTTCCGCAACATGGCCTCAGTTGCCGATGCTCCTAAAACCCAACAACAACAACAACAAAAGTTCATTAGGCATTTTACCAAGCTGAACTCCAACACCAATATGTGTCCTCGGAGAAAATCTAATTTTATTTTTTCGTTTAAAGAAATTCGAAAACTTTTCTGTAATACGGCTTTCGAGCTATTTCCAAATAGCACATTGATTACCACCCTCTGTCTTCTCCCACTCAACCATCCTTTTATCCATTGTAGCAACTTACCCTTAATACCATTCTGCTCCAATTTGTACAGTAATCTCCCTTGCGCAACAGTGTCAAAAGCTTTCCTGAAATCCAAGTATATGATATCAAAATTATTTTTTGCATCCAGTTCCTTTGTAACCACATCATAATATCCAATCAAATTTGTCAGACAAGACTGTCCCCCATGCTGTGTCTCAATTATTGCTGCAGTCTTGTCTAGATGATCCTGAAATGCATCTTTAACCAGTTATTCAATTATTTTACACGGAACAGAAGTTAAACTAACTGGTCTGTAATTACTCCTGTCATCCTTCGATCCCCCTTTGTGAATTGGGATTACCTTTCCACATCTCCAGTCCGTGAGGACCTCCCCTGAGTCCAAGGATGCTCTCATAATTATGGCTTAGGGTTTGCTTAGTTCCTTTGCCGCCTCCTTTAATATAACTGGATAGATCCCATTCATCCGAGGTGCCTTTCTTATGTTTAACTTCAACAATTTCTCCTCCACTTTGCTCTCAGTTATTACAAAATCATTAAGCACCCGCTCAAATTTGATAACCTTCTGGCATTTTAAATCCTTAATAACTCGTCATGTGTGAATTTAAGTGCAAAATACTCACTCAGTTGTTTGCTATCTGAGCGGGATCATCAACAGTCGAACCATCGATAACAAGTGGACCAATTTGATTCATCCCCTTCCTTTTAGAGTTTATATAAGTGAAGAAATCTTTGCTGTTTTTCTTAGCATCCTTTGCCAAAAATTTCTCGTAATCTGCCTTCGCCTGCCTAACCTCCTTTGTGACGTGATTGCAGACTAGCTTATATCTGCCATAGGCTTCTGTGTCGCCTGATAATTTATATGCATCCCATTCATTTTTCTTCTCTGCCACGAGACTCGTTAGTTCATTTGACAACCATTTAGGCCTAAACCTTGAACAATATTTCTTAATAGATATGAAACGTTTAAAAGCTTCCACGATTAATTCCTTGAATGCTTCCCACTTAGAATTTGCTGTTGGTAACATCATCAGTTGGTCCCATTGTACAGAATTTAAAATCTGACTGAGAACGATGGACAAGTTACCATTATAACAACATCTATCAGTCGTTGTAATATGATAGGTTTGTGTGTTACAATTCTTCCATGAAACCTAACTCAGTGCAGTTCCCAATAGGCTGGACCACACCATGCACATACTCTAGGACCGTCCTCTTGTTATGAGCGCCTATGCAGGTTTTGTAAGAAATTGAGGACAGTATATCAGCCACAGGTTTAAAATATTCCTATTTCATAAGGCGTTTGATCGTAGTTAAATAGTAGCATTATTTTTTTCAAAACCTTGGTTACAATTGAGTTAAGTACCAATTGTGGGATAGGGTAGTGGATGATGAAAAAGACCTAGGGGTAATTGTGCAGTCAGATATATGAAGTTTTCTGAACAGTGAAGACTAGTCTGCAAAAGTAACTCATGCTGCCTTGTCATTGATATACAGGAATTTTGGTAGCAGTGACAAGGAGGTGATTTTTCCTTTGTATAAGACAATGGTCAGGCCACATCTTGAGTGCTGCGTACAGGTCAGGATACCTTATTTTAGGAAGGATGTAGAGCTGTTGGAACGACTACAGAGAAGGGCAACAAGATTGGTGAATGGAACAAAGGGTTGCGGTTCCAAGAAAGGCTTAAGTTCCACAAATTATTTCAGCATTTGGATACTAGACACTTGCGAGGTGATCTGATTGAGCTGTATCAGGCCTTGCATAGTTTGAGTAACAATCCGAAAGATTCTTCCTCTTCTCAGATTACTCATCTGAGGGGACATAAATTCATTTTGAGAAACGACAGTTGTAGAATAGATCTGCGGAAATTGCCTTTAGCCAGCGGGTGGTTGATTGTTGGAACAAACTTTCATCGGTCGTAGTGGAAGTAGACAACTTAAATAAGTTCAAAGCAGAACTAGACAAACATCTGGAGTGAATGGATGAGTGAAATGGGAAGACTTTTTTTTTGACTGATGCCATATAAGTTTGCTTTGTTGCATCATATACCTTTTCTAATGCTAATTGAATTCAGAAGGCTGAAATGGTCTGCTATACCACGAGCCGACAAATTGATGACATGGCAACAGATAATTTGAATGGTTCTCCTATGCAGGATGAATATTGCAATGGCGGTATTACTTCTGAAATTCAGGAAACTAAAATTTAAAAAAAGATAACAACAAATGCAACTGAAGAGTAACAGTTATGACCTATATTATTCCTTTTGCATTCCTTAATGGGACTTTTGTCCAGCAAACAGACAAATCGACCATAGAACACACTCAATTAACAGAAATAAGACACAGCACAACAGATGAATTTAATTATTCGGGTGGCCTAAATATAATAGTTTTGTTTGTTTTTTTTATTCCCTTTTGCAAATTTTGGTGAATACCATCAAAGTTTTATGTTTGTTTGTCTAACGTAAGGTTTTCCTGAAAGCTTTAATGAGATGGTATTTTGTACACTACTGTCAGGGTAAACAGCGGTTTACAAACTTCACAGCCAAGAATTCTGGGCAAAAAGAAGGTGTCTGCGCTCTCCGATTTCTTTTGTTCCACTAATGAAAATGTCTTGGGTAAAAGTGCAAAGCGTGGTTTAAGCTTTATCAATGGATAAAGCTTGGCTGAGTTGGTTCCTCAGGGTTGCATCTATCTTATCAATAATAATATTAGCATTAGTACAGTGCTCGAAAAAATTAACAGAAAAAATGTTTTTCAAGAATACATACTTTACTGTTAACAGTGTCGCCGAAGGCGAATATTTGGTGTAATACGAATCATGCATATTCCGAGTATCCAATCAAAATTGAACTACTACCTTACAGAAATGCACATTACGGAAATTATTCATGCATATAAAAACACGATTTCCGATAACATCACTTAATTCTCGGGTTTTTTTTTTTTTTTTTTTTTTTTGGCTTGCTCATTGGGATTGCCACATCTTCAGTACTTAGGATGGCAGATAAACGTCATTTAGATTATTCTTTCAGATGGCGGGCCGTTGGACGACTGGGCAGTCGCAGGCGGAGGTGCCATGTTGACTTAATGTATCATGCAGTGTCGTGTCAGAAATATAGAAGCAGTTTCAGGAGACAAGTAGCTATCTGGCTCTAACAGCGAGATTGAAAACCTTACGATGTCCTGTCATCAACTATCTCTTGATGTTGCTGTGGCCACAGTCGAAAATATTTCCAACTGGACTGTCTTAAGAAGGCTCAATTCATGTGGACTCTATGCTAGTGGTTTGTATCCAATTAACACCAAACCACCGCACAGCTCTTAAAAACTGGCGTCATGAACGTGTGATTTGGAGCCCTTAGAAATTGGGTACAATTCTGTTCTCTGATATCTCTCCGTTTAAACGGATTCTAGACGTTATTTCATCTGGAGACAACGAGGAATGCGGTATCATCCCTCCAACACCAGAGAAAGGGACACTTACGGTGAAGGCGGTGTTCTCGTGTGAGGCGGAATAATGATCAACGCTTGCACCTCTCTTTATGTTGTTGATAGGGATAGATAACTGCGCAGAGGAACCGAGAACAGATCCTCTAACCCTGTTGTGCGACTTTTAAGGGTACTTTACAACACTTCTGCACATAGTGTTCAAGTGGTGGAGAAAACTGAAGATATCCAAGACTGCTGTGGCCAGCACGATCACCAGTCTGGGTGTAGGCGTGAAATACGATGCCCTTGGGCGTCGCATTGCATGCCGACACCGAACTCCTCGGTCCCTTGGTGAGTTAAGGTCAGCACTGGTGGAAAAATGGAAGATTTATTGCTACAGAATCTTATAGAAGCCCTTATATCGAGCATGGTTCACCATTGTCAGGCCATTTTAGCCTATGAACGTGGTCTTAGGCCATATTGATGTCATGTCACCATATTTTCGAGTATCTTGTATCGACTTCTGTAATATGACCCTTTTAGTAATTCTTATTCGACCCTTTTAGTAATTCTTATTCAACCCTAATTAGTAATTCTTATTCAATTATATATGTCCGACGTTTTTTGCTGCCTCCTCATTTCATTGTTATTCTATGGTACACCACATACCAAATTTTGTCCCGTTTCATCACATGCCTGCACGATATCCATCTATTTTCTACTTGTTCTTTTAATTTTGTCGAGCAGTGTATTATCTTTCACGGTAACAAAATGGATATCCATTGTGCAACCGTGTACCATCGTCCTCCACACACCGAGTGGAAAACGTGCAGGTTTGATGGCCTCTGAATGAAGAAAAGAATTTTTATTGGCTATTTTTGAGAAAGAGGTCGGAGTTAATGGTCTCAGGAAGGATTGCGTCATTTTTCTTCTGGAAAATTGGATTTTTCAGCCAGCAAACAAGCAAATCTTCTACAGAATATGCACAATTCATAAAACCAATATATTGTTGTCTCGGTTGCTAGAGCTCTTATTACACACTCAGCAAGCACTCTTTGCACAGTTCTTGCCATAAGTATTGCTACTGCATTAGTATTAGTATACGTATGAGTGGTGGCATGTGATGCACGGAACCCTGCTTAGATAGCATCAGCCAAAAACAAGAAAAAGTACCCAAATCATTTGTTTATTCTCTCTAATAATTTGTCTAATACTTCTTGAAATTTATTCAAACTACCCACTTCCATAACACCAGATGGAAGTTTGTCCCTACAATCAATTGTTCTCTGCTGAAAGAAAATTTTTGCATATCTATTCTAAAACCGAACCTCCGTTTTTCAATTTAAATTTACGTCCCCTTTTGTGCGTCGTCCAAGAAAGAGTAAGGATATCGGAATTTAGTTTACTCAATTCCTTTAAAGCCTTACACTTCAGTCTGGTCTCCTTGCAGGTGCCTAGTTTCCAGACGCTTCAATTTGTAGGACTAGTCTTTCAATTTCGGAGTAAACTTTTGTTTCTAATCTTGTTGTTCTCTGTTGTATTTCCAACAAATCCATATCCTTCCTGAAATGTAGCTACTAAACCGAAATTCGGTACTCAAAATGCGGCCTTACCATTACCATATACATCAGGATAATCATATTTTTGCTGGGAAAGTTCGTATCCGTCATTGACAGCATCGCAAGAGCTGTCCTAGCCGCCTGTCTGCACTGCTCAGAAAGCATTTTCATGCTGTTTATTTCGTACTTGATTGCGGTGACGCCAGTAGGCATGTTACTCCAGGTTACTGCTACCCAAAATCAGTACCTTGCATTTATCAACGTTAAAATTCAAATGCCAATTCTCAGCCGATCTTTCCAGATATTTGTTGTAGTAGCATATCCTGATTCCTGTCATTAAGCACTCTTCCAAATTTTTTGTCATCCGTAAACTTAGATATCAAACGTGATTACTTTTTTAAAGATCGAAAACTCTAAGGTACTCAGCGCTTTACCCTGATGGACTTCACTAATAATATTCGTCTACGAACTGAGAATTCTGTCGAAAATGAAGATTGTCTGCTCGCTCTGATTTGTTTTGTTTTGTCCTACTGGTGAAGACGTAGAAAAACAACTTGGTAAAGACTATGAAAAACAGAGCTGGGTCTCCTCAGAGGTGCAGCCGTTTTATCAGTGATTGCCATCCGTCCTCGCGGATAGCACATGGATATAATCACCATCCTCCTCACACCGTGTTGAAGAGGCCTGACTTCGATTCCCGTCAATGATGTGAAAAATGTTTATGGGCTTTTCTCACAATGTGTCTGAGTTAGAAAGGCTTTTTGTTCCAGAAACTCTGTTGGTTTTTCTCTCCAGAAAACAAGCAAATCGACCGCAGAATACATGTAATTTGCAAACATAATATACTGACGCTCATAGCCACAGTTTCACTGGTGCTTAAGACATACACACGTCACTATCATGATTGCTGTCCCTTTCCAAGTGTTTTGAGTACAATTCTTGCTAAACCTTAAACACTTCAATCAGAGCAATCTATATGCCATTAACTGCCAGGACAGCCCCATGGGGCTGTCCTGGTAACTTGTCTGCACTGCTCAGAGGACTTTATGTCTGACTGCACAATTTATGTCTGACTGCAAAATGAAGAAGACGTCTTCTTCATTTTCCACTAAGCTGAGTGCAGTACTATAGAGTTGTTACGTTAACCTAAGATTACTCCTGCCCATATGCAGTATCTTGCATTTGCCAATAATAAGTTTAAATTGCCATTTCTCAGTCATCTGAATAATTTTTTTTTGATTGCAGACTAGTTTACACTCATTGATCACTGAAATATGATCACTCCATCCGTAATGGACTATGCAGCATAGCTTGCAGTATAAAAATCTGAACGGCTTCGTACGCTAGTCTACAGTGGTTCCCAACCTTTTGTCACTCAAGTCACACAAGTCTGTGTGCTGATTCCCATCGAATATTCCCATAGTGATTCCCATCGAATTCAATGGAATTTTTGCTAATCTCGCGGCATACTTGAAGAGGGTAGCGGCACACCGGTTGGGAATCTCTAGAGTCTAGAGCAGTGATAATTTGCATCTGGTCGTGCAAGTCAAAGTGATAGAGTAGCAGTTACAATATGTAGTAACGACATCACTGAGTTCCAAAAGGACATGGTTGTGGGAGATCGTGCGTGGGGTGCTTCTTTATCGCCAACGGTACGTCTTGTCAGTTGCTCAAGACCCATTGTGCTAAGATCTACAAAGAATGGTGTTGAGAGGCTCCAACCACCTCCCGACCAGAAAACTCTAAAGGATTATGCAAGGTGTATGTTCGTGGTGAGCGAAGGGTACAGCGCATTGTACAGACTCAATGGCAGATCACTTTACGACAGTTGACACCGCAATACAATGTGGGGCGTGCAAGGACAATATCCCAAATGATGATGTGCCACTCACCCAGACGTATGGGCAGTGGCACTTTATACCTTCATGACAAGGCAAAATGGGATTTGGGGCCCCCATCTATATGGGCACAAGGCAAAATGGAATTTGGGGACCCCCCCATCTAAGGAAAAAAACTAATGAAGAACATTTTCAATTTCATTTTATTGTGACAACAAAACAAATAAATTATATGACATAAGAATTAAATATAAAATTTCATCAAAATCGGTAAAACCATTTTTAAAAAAAAACGTAATTTTCAAATTTATGTTCAAGTAAAATTCATTGACCTTGGCAGGTCGAAAGTTCATTTTCCGATAAAAATCACTTAAAATGAGTAAAAAAACAGTAATGCGTTTTTTAAACAGTGATTTCAGTACCCCTTCTGATCGGGGCCCTAGGCAGATGTCTTTTATGCCCATAGGATAACGCGCCACTGCGTATGGGGTTTCACAGCAGACATCCTCTTCTCACTGGTGATCCTCGTTGACGACAAATGCTATACGTCAACAGCACGTTCGTTGGACACTGGATGACTAGAAACGAGTGTGCTGGTCAGAGGAGTCCAAATATTTTGTGCAACAAGATGATCACTCCATAGTTGAGTTAGTCGGTCTCAGGCACCGCAATAGCAAGGTTTTTTCCGCAGAAACTGGGGTTTTTCGTCCAGCAAAACAGATAAATCGACCGTAGAACACACGCAATTAACAGACATAAGACACACAGCACGGCAAAAGAATTTAATTATTCGGGTGGCCTTAAAAATATTAGTTTGGTTTTTTTTGCAACACAATGAGTCTGCGTGGGTAGCACAGTGGTATCGTCACCGTCTTCCTCACCGGGTGGAAAAGGCCCTGGTTCGAATCCCGTCGACGATGTGAGGAACTTTAATGGGTTTTTTCACTCCGTGGCTGAGTTAGTCGGTCTCAGGCGTAGATAGCAAGATTCCCGCCTCGAAACTGAGGTTTTTCGTCTAGCAAAACAGACAAGTCGACCATAGAACACACGCAATTAACAGACATTCAGGGAAGGACACACAGCATGGCAGATGAATTTAATTATTCTGGTGGCCTAAAAATAATAGTACACCATAGGCATGTCTCGGCCTTTTGGTTAAGATCAAAGTGTAGTACCATTGGAATGTTGTCTGCGTCGGTAACACAGTGTTAACGTCACCGTCCTCCCCACACCGGGTGGAAAAGGCCCGGGTTCTAATCCCGTCGATGATGCGAGGAACTTTAATGGGCTTTTTTCACTCCGTGGCTGAGGTAGTCGGTCACAGGTCTTTTCCTCCATAAACTGTGGTTTTTTCGTATAGCAAAACAGGCAGATCGACCAGAGAGGACACACAATTTAGAGACATAATATATAAACGGGTATATTTAAGAAATTACGGGTGGACCTAATAATTTGAATTTTTTTTTTACTATAGGCATGTGTATCGCCTGATAATTTATATGCATCCCATGCATTTTTATTCTCTGCCACAAGTCTCATCGGTTCATCTGACATCCATTTAGATGTAAGCCTTGAACAGTATTTCTTCACTGATAGGAAAAGAATAATAACTTTCCGATTACTTCCCTGAATGATTCCAATTAGAATTTGAGCTGTTGATAACAAAGTCAGATGGTCCCATTGTATAGAATTTAAAAACTGGTTGAGATGACGACAGTCACCCTTACGAAAGCAAAAGCCGCTTCCTTTACCTTTGACAGTAGTTAAGTTGTTAAGTAAATGCCACATCAGAACACTGTCATCACTGCCACTCAATTGGGTCATTTACCTGGAGATTCTTAATGAATGAAAAATCGCTGCTGATAATCATATCAAGTTCCTTTTGTCGCGTCTCTAGCATTCTGATATGAAAAACGGTCATCAAATTAAACCCACTAAAGTTTTTCTAGTGTGTGAGTTTCCTACCCACAAGTTGCAGTCAATATGTAAAGAGTTAAGTTCCACATTAGAAGACAGTTTGATTTACTGGCCTACTCTATTTCTCTGTATAGCTGTTTGTTACATCACTGTCCTTAGGCCTATAACACACTCCTACTCTCATTTTTACAATCTCATTTCTTTGTCACACCAAACTGACTCAACATTGCACTGGCCACCCATTTCGACTGAATGGGATATAATATGCTTCTTAACTAAGAACATAACCTGACCCCTCTCCTGTCTTGACTGCCCTTTCTGAACACCTTGTACTCGCCATATTCAAATTCTGCATCCCATATGTCTGAGTAATACCTCTGATATATACCCACAATGTCTGCAATTTATGACTTAATCAGTGCTTCAAATTCATTTAATTTAATTAGTATGCTTCCAGCATTAGTGTACATCCAAGTGTACATGCGCCTGTTTTGATGTGTAAACACCTTTGGCGGCACCTACTAAATTTTGCAGGGTAGTAAAATGTAAAATCAATTTGTCATGATTTTAGGACGCGGAAACGGTGTCATTTGACGTAATTTCCATTTCATAACAAAGAAAAATGGAGTCGGGAGAGGAGATCGCGCAAAGGATCATGGGAGTAACCGGAAAAATCATGGGAATAATGTTACTAACGGAAATGATGGCATTTGATGTTTTTTCCATTAGTAACCTTATTTATTTAGTAACCTCAAATTTTAGTAACCTGAACACGCAATTTACAGAGAGTATATATTGTGCAATATGGCCTTAGTCGCTGATGCTCCTAAACTCTACTACAGCAACAACAATCACATAGATAAAATGGCTTCCAATGCATGACTCACGAACGAGACGCTCTTTCCTGAGACCTAAAGATTCACGTTCACCATTCAAGACCAGATAATCAACACCAGTTAGGAAATACATCTCCAAGGACCACAGAGTGACGAATGACATATGGCAATGATGCCCTCTGGCCCAGACACGAGTACACTCATTGACAGGATCAAGTCGCCAAGTCAAATCAAAGTCAAAGTATTTTATTATTTTTTGGCCGGCTCCAGGGCCCCTATTCGCCGCTGAAAGTAATCTATACTCTTTACATTGTGTACAATTTATAAAAACTATGTACAATGGTTAATTATACATAAAAAGACTATATACATATGATGGTAGATAAAAAGACTATATACAATGATGGTAGATAAAAAGACTATATACAATGATGATACATAAATAAATACTGGGCTTCGGAGTCCAGTAGACTGATTAATACATCAGGTAAGAGTAATCCAAAGAAACAGAAACAGTCTAGCATTTTACTGAACTTCAGGAGTAAGAATTTTTTCCTCCGTTTAAACAATTTCTCTGCATAGGTGGAGAAGGCAGTATAATATTCAGAACAGTTAACCAATCTTGGCAGTTCGGAGCAGTCAAATAAATTTGTGAGAAGTTGAAAGTTCAGTCTTAAATCATCGTACAGGGGACAATGAAAAACGAGGTGCTCAACAGTTTCTTGAGCACCACAACTACAGAGAGTAGTGTTACTTAATCATAGTGAGAACAATTTAAAGTTAAGACTGCCATGACCGGTATATAAAAACGTAACGTATAAACCATGATTGCACCAGTCCATTTTCTTGACGTAATCAACAACCTCGGGAAAAAACGTAAAGGTCTCCCTACCCAAAATAGAGGTAGATCAGGTTCAGGTATTTTCCCACGCTCTACAACATTCATTTCTTATTCTTTTAATATCTACATTTTCTTGCAAGTCAGTGTTATATGTTATACCATTTACAATCGCAGGAACGTTTTTCCTTCTACAATATAAAAGATAGTGTAACATTACTTCATATTGGATTGGCAGTCGATGATTGAGGACCTCATCAGTCATCGAAGGGGATGAACCTGATTGGTCCATTTGACATCGATGGTTCGACTGTTGATGATCCTGCTCAGATAGCAAACAAACTGAATGAGTATTTTGCATCTACATTCACACATGAGGAATTATTAAGGTTTGAAAATGGCAGAAGGTTATCAAATTGTAGCAGGATACTTAATGATTTTGTAATAACTGAGAGCAAAGTGGAGGAGAAATTGTTGAAGTTAAACATAAGAAAAGCACCTGGGGTGGATGGGATCTATCCAGTTATATTAAAGGAGGCGGCAAAGCAACTAAGCAAACCCTTAGCCATAATTATGAGAGCATCCTTGGACTCAGGGGAGGTTCCCACGGACTGGAGATGTGCAAATGTATCCCCAATTCACAAAGGGGGATCGAAGGGTGACACGAGTAATTACAGACCAGTTAGTTTAACTTCTGTTCCGGGTAAAATAATGGAGTCGCTGGCTAAAGATGCATTGCAGGATCATCTAGACAAGGCTGCAGCAATAATTCAGACACAGCATGGGTTTGTTAAGGGAAAGTCTTGTCTGACAAATTTGATAGGATATTATGATGTGGTTACAAAGGAACTGGATGCAAAAAATAATTTTGATATCATATATTTGGATTTCAGGAAAGCTTTTGACACTGTTGCCCATGGAAGACTATTGTACAAATTGGAGCAGAATGGTATTAAGGGTAAGTTGCTACAATGGATAAAAGGATGGTTAAGTGGGAGAAGACAGAGGGTGGTAATCAATGGGTGCTGCTCTTCTTGGACTAATGTTATTAGTGGAGTCCCACAGGGTTCGGTGTTAGGTCCACTGTTGTTTTGTATATTTATCAATGATATTGAAGAAGGCATATCAGGCTTAGTATCGAAGTTTGCAGATGATACAAAGGTTGGCAGGGTTGTTAATGACAGTAATGGCAGTGTGCTACTGCAACAGAATCTAGATAATTTGGGCAGATGGGCTAAGAAGTGGCAACTGAAGTTTAACCTTGACAAATGCAAAGTACTGCATATGGGTAGAAGTAACCCCAGAGAAACGTACCAACTGTGTGGTACTACATTTAAGGTGATAGAAAATGAAAAAGACCTGGGAGTAATTGTGCAGTCAGATATGAAGTTTTCAGACAGGCTGCCAGGGCAGGTCATGGGGTTTTGTCAATGATATATAGGACTTTTGCTAGCAGGGAAAAGGAGGTGATTATCCCTCTGTAATAAGGCAATGGGCAGGATACGCCTTGAGTACTGCGTACAGGTCTGGAGGCATTTTTGGAAGGATGTAGATTTACTTGAGCGTGTACAGAGAAGAGCAACACGATTGGTGAGGGGAATGAAGGGATCCTCTTACCAAGAGAGGCTTAAGTTCTGCAAATTGCAGTGGCTGGAGATTAGGCACCTGCGCGGTGATCTGATTGAGGTGTATAAGGCCTTGAATGGGTTGAGCACGCTGAATTCTGATGGGATCCTTCCACTTGTTCAGATTACGAACCTAAGGGGGCATAAATTCAAATTAAGAAAAGACAGATGTAGAATAGATGTGCGGAAATTTCCCTTTAGCCAGCGGGTGGTTAATTGCTGGAATAAACTTCCATCTGTCGTTGTGGAAGTTGATAGGTTGAATAAATTTAAGGAGGAACTGGACAGGCATTTGGAGGGAATGGTGTGATTTTTTTTTCTTTTGATTGATGCTGCATAAGCTCATACACTTGCTTTCTTGCATCACATGCCATTACTACTACTATTACTACTACCTGGAGAGCAGCTGTAGAGACAGTTCGATAAGCTCTACTTACAGCGAGAAGAAAGAATCTTTGTGCTTGAGTAAGATATTTTTGAACAAGGGAGTTACCGATTCTGTATCCCCAGGCCCCAGCCACATAACACACAATTGGTATAAATATACAAGAGTAGTATAATTTAATGGAAGATTTCTTTACACCAAAAGTACTCCTGGTAATCTTAATAATTTTATAGGTCATAGCTTTTATTTTCTGAAGTACATATTTTGCATGGTAATTAAAATTAAGACGGTCATCAAAATAAATTCCTAATTATTTATGCTGACGAGTACTCCTAATCATTTCTCCATTCAACTCAATAACAGGTGGTCTATTCACATCAAGAGAGCCCTTTAGCAACATTTGTTTTGTTTTATTAGTCGAGATTTGAAGTGACACCAGATATTCAAGTCCTCTAGAACTCTATTTGCTCTGCACTCTAGCTTCCGGCGGGAATTACCAAAAATCAGAATAGCAAGGTCGTCTGCGTAAGCTATCTGAAAGATGTTGTCTCGATCAACCGAGAGCCACCCATCAAGGACCATGTTTCAGCACACAGGGCCAATAACAGAACTCTGAGGGCAGCCCCTAGAAACAGATCTGGAGACAGAGCAGAATCCTGAGGATCAAGTCGCCAGGATACCAGAATGTAGCGAGGAAATACCAGTTGATGAAAGAAAGTGTATCGTTTGCAAGTACGAACCCCAGGCTGTACTAGAGACGCCAACCCACAAGCTGTGTTTTAATGGCGCAGTGGGGCTGCGCCATTAAAATGGACAAGACGATTCCTCCCAACAGGCCAGACATAGCCCTCGTCGACAAGAAGGAAAGAGCTATCTACCTGATCGACATAACAATGCTCAGCACTGGAAATAATTAGGAAGTACGCAGACCTTAGACAGCAAGTCAAAGAAATATGGTATGTGGAACAAGTAATGAACATCCGACCACCGTGTCAACCACTGACACGTTACCAAAGTGCCTTTTCCCCCCTCCAATAAGAATCTAGCAGCAATAGACCTCCTAGCGAACACCTACAAGGAACAACAGAAATTTATTTATTTATTCATTATTAGCACATAATATACAAAACAGGCATACACCCAGTTAAAGTGTCGTCTTCTTCTTCTTCTTCTTCTTTGGTATGCTGCTGTAGGTGCCGCAGGGTTTCGGACTTGCTCTGTGACGGTCTTCCATACTTTACGATCCATGGCGTCAGTCCTGGCCTGGTTAAGGTCGAGACGTCGGCTCTTCAAGTCATTTTCCACTTGCTTGGCCCACGTTTTCCTAGGCGCGGTCCGTTGGATGCTCCATTGGGTGGGTCGTTGTCTCCAAAGGAGTGTGGATGGTATTCTGTTCGTGCCCATTCTACATACGTGGCCAAACCATCTAAGTCTTCGCTTCTGGATTTGGTCGGCAATGGTTGGTTGCTGTTGGCATCTGGTGCGGATGGCATCATTAGTGATGCGGTCACGAAGTGAGATGCCCAAAATCTGCCGCAGGCATCGCATTTGGAATACCTCAAGTTTGTTTAAATCTAGCTTGAGACAAATCCATGTTTCTGATCCGTAAAGGAGAATGGGCAGGATCAAAGTCCGGAGGAGTCGGATTTTAGTCTTTGAGGAAATGTTGGTCCTCTTCCACAGACACCATTTGAGCGAGGCGAACGCAGTGGCCGCCTGTCCAATTCTGCTGTGGATTTCCATGGTGGATGCAACTTTCTTCTCCTGGACCAGCGACCCAAGGTATTTAAAGTCCTGCACTTGCTCGATCTGGACGCCTTCGAGATAGATGGTGGCTTGCGACCCATCTGTTGTCAGGGCCTTTGTCTTATCAGCATTGATCTTCAAACCGTATGGCCGGGCAATGCGGGCAATGTCGTAGAGGATGTCCGTGGCTTCAGAGTCGTTACCAGCAAAGATAGCACTATCATCGGCAAACATCAGGTCAGTCACATAGTGATCCTTGTCATATTGTATGCCCCGTCTGTTTCTGAATGCTTGCCTCATAATGGCGTCGACCACGATGTTGAAAAGCAACGGGGAGGCTACATCCCCTTGGCGGACTCCAGTTTGGATGGTAAATTTCTCAGATAAATCGTTCTGGATGCGCACCTGGCTGGTTAAACCGTTGTATGCAGTTTGCAGGAGTGTGATGACTTTTCGAGGTACATGTTCGACCTCTAGTAGTTTCCATAAGGCAGGCCGATGGACATAGTCGAAAGCAGACTTAAAGTCAATGAAAACAATGACGGGTCGCTGTCCACACCGGATCCTCTCCTCCATCAGCTGACGGATGGCAAAGATTTGATCACAGCATCCTCGCCCAGGTCTAAATCCCGCCTGTTCTTCTCGACTGGTTTGCTCGCGATGTTTTTGCAGCCTTGACTGGATGATCTTCATAAAGACCTTTCCGATGATGGAAAGGAGGCTGATGCCACGGTAGTTCTTGCAATCCCGGTTATCACCTTTCTTGTGGATCGGTACGATAATGGCTTTCCTCCATGTTAGCGGAATTTGTTCAGTGCACCAGATGGTTTTGAGGAGTGAGTGTAGTCGGCGAAGCAGTACATCTCCCCCGGCTTTGATCGCTTCTGTGGTGACTTGGTCCACTCCTGATGCCCTGCCATTCTTTAGGGATTGTATGGCTGCTTTCACTTCTTCTACTGTAGGCTCAACATCGACCATGGAGACTTCAGGGGGATCGATCGATAGTGCGGCTTCTGGCGGTCCCAGAAGATTGTACATTAATATGTAAATTAGCATTAGCATTAATAGAGGCATACGATGCAAGAAAGCAAGCTTATGCAGCATCAGCCAAAAAAAAAAAAAAACACCCTCCCATTTCACCCTTCCATTCGTTCCAAATGCCTGCCAGCTCAGCCTTAAATTTATTTAGGTTATTAGCTTCCACAACAAAAGATGGAAGCCTGTTCCACCAATCAACTACCCGCTGGCTAAAGGCAAATTTCCGCACATCTATTCTACAACTATCTTTCCTCTATTTGAAACTGTACCCCCTCAAGTTCTTAATATGAGCAAGAGGAAAAATCCATTCAGCATTCAGCTTGCTCAACCCATTCAAGGCCTTATACATTTCAATCAGATCACCTCACAGGTGCCTACTCTTCAGGAGCTGCAATTTGCAGAACTTAAGTCTTTATTGGTAAGAGCACCCCTTTGTTCCTCTCACCAATCTTGTTGCCCTTCTTTGTACTCGTTCTAGAAATAAATGAATGAAAATGAAAATAAATGAACGCGTTCTATTTAAACATAACTTTCGCCTTGAATCCAACTGTCAATCAGCCAACTTGCTCCAGATAGTTTTGTGAAACTGTTTTCTGTTCACGGCCATATCCAGCTCATACTTGTTCATAAGAGCCATAGTTCTTTTAAAGAACGAGTTCTTGTATATCTCTAACCTAGAGTTACTGATGTGCAATGTCGTCTTCTGTCTTGTAGTCACCGCTGGAACGCGAAGGTCAATATGGCATAAAGATCAGGAAGGTAGGTTAAACCAGTGAAGATATGGTACAACAGTTTTAGATTGAGAACAGTTCTCCGAGTTTCCAAAGATTGAAGCTTGAAGTAGGAGCAGAGATTCGGGTAGAAAATTCGGTGATAGAAAGTCTGGAAAGATATTGGATGAACTTCATTCGTAGCGATTCGATTTGCTGTACCAAATATGTATAATGCAGGTTCCATATAGGAGAAGCAAACTCCAGTATAGGGAGTACAGTTGCTTTGAATAAAAGCACAGAGAACTGAGGACCTTTGACCAATTTGTTTTTTAGCTTGGAGTAATATATATTTCTATGTTTATCAAGCACACATTCAGCGGTAAAAGTAACACCCAGATTTTTAACGTCGGCAACTATGGTAATCGGAATTTCCTTGATATAGTAGTAAATCTATGATTTACTATGTAGTAGTTTTTAGTAAATTTTATGATTTTATGTTCTTAGTATGTTTTTATATTTTTTAAGTTTTTATCTTTTTATATTAAAATTTTATGATTTTAGTAAATCTATGATTTACTAAAATTATAGATTTTCTCGAAAAGCAAAGGAAATCGAGCTACATTTCTTAGGATTTACCTCCAGACCGTTTAAAGCAATCCAATTAACTAAAGAGTTGAGAGCAGCTTGAAGATTGTCTGCATCAACTTCACTGTTGATCAGTGAGTAAAGTTTCACGTTATCTGCAAACATTAAAATCTTAATACCACGTCCCTCTACAAATTGCAGTAGATCATTGACAAAGATGATGAATAAGAGAGGCCCAAGAGATGATCTTTGTGGAACGCCTTTTGATGGAATAAATTCCCTTGAAATTTCCTGTCCGATGATAACCTTATGTTTCCGACATGATATGTAGCTCGTCAACAAGGAATGTAGAGCGGGTCAAGTATTCCATTCTGGCTTAATATTTTTTGCAAGATGGTAGTGTGGGACACTGTAAAAAGCCTTATCTGAAACCTGTAAGGACAGTGAGAGAGTATTTCGACCAATAACAATAATAGTCGGACATAACAACCACCTCATGCACTTTGTACTTCACTGGTGTGCAAAATTTAAGGACCAGTCAGGTTTTCATGTAGCTTCTCATAGGAGTGGCCTGGATATGGGAAAAGCATACCAAAGGAACCTCGTGAGGTACAGAAATGACGAAAGAAACAACACCGACACAACAACGGAAACAAAACGGTACAGAGGGACTTTATTCAAAAATGGCAACATAGCACTGGCTGCCATGATACAGATGCATCCCTGCCAAAGATGGAACAAAGGGAAGAGGTGGTCCTCAGTAGGAGATATGGCCACCCCTAATGTCGATGCAAGCTTTGCACCGCCTGTCCATACTTAGAACAATGTTGTTCATAAGTTATTGCGGTAACATCGTCCATTCCTCTGTCAGGGCCACCTTCAGCTGGTGAACATTTTCTGGTGGGTGTGGACGTGCCGCTAGGTGTCTTCCCAGAGCGTCCCATATGTGTTAGATGGGATTTAGATCGGTGGAACGAGCAGGCCAATCCATACGAACAATTTCCTCACTTTCCAAAAGCATATCAACAGCTGCAGTGCGATGGGGATGTAGCGTTATCATCCTTGAACTCGGGGCCAATGGCACCTCAGAACAGACGCACATGGGGAAAGATTACCTCAGTACAGTAGTGTGCACCGGTTACAGTACCGCCTTCCAGTATCTAGATTTGTGTACGTCCATCCAAGATAACGCCTCCCCAGACGAGAACACCTCGACCGCCATATCGATCCCTTCTAGTGATGTTTGCGGAGTGATACCGTGTACCAACCTCTCACCAGATTTGGTGACGTCCAGAATCGCTGCTGAGACTGAATCTGCTCTCATCAGTAAAGAGTACCTTAAGTAAAGATTTTGTGGTTGTAACCTTTCGAAATCGCGTTGGTCCTTAAGTTTTGCACATCAGTGTAGTATCCGTCACGGGATAAAAAAAAACAAAAAAAAAACAGAAGAAATAAAAATAACAACCTTTGCGTTTATGCAAAGTTGTGTTTGTCTGTTTACGTACATACGGACATAATTTTGAACACCTTTTGTAAGGTACAGAGGAGACCAGGTAGACTTTACGAACACCTGGTAGAACTACGTAATTTTCCTATAAAAATGTGACAAATGTAGATTTATTTTTTAAAAAAATTATGCTTCCAATTGCTGCTACTATCTTAAGATTATGTTATAAGTTACTCTCAATGGTGCACCTCAACCCAGAGTAAACCATTATGAGGTCTCTCTTTACCCTCTTTTCTGTTTCCTGCATAGTATTTGTACTTTGCGTGACCACCCGTAGCAACAACATCTATTAAATAAACTGTGTTGCTCGAAAGCTCAGGAGCTGAATTACGTTTTTGTTCAGTTCAGTGAACTGCGAAAGTATACGTTTTTATTCATTTGTGAATTAATTTCGCCACCACTTAGTTCCATTTGGATTCTTTTCTATCCAAAGTTATCTTACGCGTAGATCAGTATAACTAGAAATCCGGTATATCCTCATTTGGATTAAAATTTGACGAACACGGAGAACAGTTCATATTATTATCGCTATAGTTAATTAATTATTTTCCTAATAATTTTAATTGAGAAATTAATATCTAGCTTAAATCAAGAGACAGTCTTCACATCGTATTATTTGTACTTATCTATTCAAATAAAACATTACTTTAGATGTTTTATAGGACATATTTTTTATAGAACATATAAACGCACTTGAATGGACATCATCAGCCATTTTCAATCCATTGAGGGATGAAAGCCTTTCCAGCAGCCTTCCAATTCCTCCTGTTTTGTGCAATGGCCATCCATTTACCACCCATGAACTCGTGAATTTCATCTGTCCATCTCCGTTGTCTTCCAGGTTGTCTTTTAGCTCCTCTCGGGTGCCATTCTGTTATTTTCTTAGTCCATCTGCCATCATGTCTTCGAGCTATGTGTCCTGCCCAAGTCCATTTCAGTTCTTTAGTTTTGATTAGGATGTCCTTTACTTGAGTTTACTGCCTAATCCATGTGTTTCTTTTCTTATCCAACAGTCTGATTCCTAATATAATTCGTTCCATTCTTCGCTGTGTAGTTTTCAGCTTCTCTTCCATCCTTTTGATGAGTGCCCAAGTTTCGCTACTATAAGTCATGGTGGGGCGTATACACTGGTTCATTATTTTATGTTTGAATGGATATAATTGGATATAACTAAGAGCATCTTTTTCATACAAGATGCTTTATAACTACTTTAATTTTTATCAACATTCTACTTATTTATTTTTCTCCTATTAAAGCGTGTAAAGACGGCAGCCATCTTGTTTCTAGGAGGTAGATCAAAATAAAAATAACTTCATAACTTGCCCCCTCTTCCACTAATTCCTCATATGTACTGTAAGTTTGGTTTGGATCACATCGTAAATACGAAAATAATGCAAATAGGTTCATTTTTAGAAATCGCCAAGCGTTTGCTTTCTAACAAAAGACGTCTGAGAATATTAAGCCTTAAGGTTGGTAATACGGTTCAAGGAATCTTCATAGGATAATTAGTAGAGCGTTAGATGTACGCACTAGAATTTCCGGTTATAAAGAGGAAGTGTTTTCGTATTGCGGTGGAATATTTCGCATGCACTGTTAAGCATAATACATTGTGAACGAGGGTTTTACTAGCTTCAACTTCGTATCCATCTTGTAAACTGTTTAATTAGTAATGTGATTTCAGTTTATTTTTTAAATGAATATTTTCTGTTCAATTCTTCTGTGCCAAACCATCGTATCTTTTTATTTTTATTTTTTTTATTATTATTTCAGGGTAAAAAAAAAAAAAAAAAAAAACATTGGCTTAAAATTGACACAGTATTTTTCAAGCTAGAGTTCATGTTATAATTGCATAAGTGCTATTTTCTATAGCTCTTATAATGAATAACTTTCAAGTTGATGGCTGCTGTAAATTTTATTATAGAAACTTCTGTACTTTTAACCGTAACTTGGAAAAATATACGAACAGTAAAAGATAAAAAAAAAAATACGGCCACACTGAACCTCGTTAAACATGAATCTAACCTAGTGTTGTTAAAATTGCTTGTTTCTATTAATTTTAATAAAGAAAAAAAAAAAAAAAAGGGAGTATTTAATTTAATGAAATTATTTTGAAGTTTGGTATATTACCAAAAGATGGCGCCAGTAACCTGATACAGAGACTTGAGAAAATAGATAAATAATCATACAGGAAAGGAGAGACTAGTTTTCCAAAGTTATTTATATTGATTAAACTCTGTTAACACTGAAAACATTAAAGGGTATTTGTGTAAGACAGTTCTTGCTAAAATTAATAAAAAATAAATGATTGGTAACGCTATTCAATTTGGATGGATTAGATTCTATTTTTTTGGTTGAAAATTAGTGCTTAAATTCATATTCGCCGTATAAGCTATTATTAATCGTCCTCTTTCTCATCTCGCGTAGTGATGTGTTACAGTAAAATCTGCATTAAGAACCATGGTCTACTTATTAATTCAATTATTTCTGCTCTTTCGAAAGGTTACATTATGTTACAAAGTGTTACAGGGGTATGCTCCCTATAACTTGTAAAGAAAGCGGTAAGCAGATACAGTACTCTCTTGTGTAGAAGGTCACGTAACCAAATCTACATAAGTTACGAAGTTAAATGGTGAAACATGAACTCTAAGGCCTCTGAACGTTGCAGAAGGTATGTTGTACCATGTCTCCAAGATTGTCCCTTAGATCTGCAATAGTTGTGATGGAGAATATAAACACCAAATCTGTTGATCCACGTAATCCCAGAGATCTTATGTGGAATTCGGCGATTTCAGCATCTAAGGTAGCCCCAGGAGGTCACTTTCGTTTTCGGCGAATCGCTTTAGAACAATACCGACAACGTGGCAAGGCACATTACCCGCTGGAACACACTTGTGTTCCAGCAGGTAGGGCAGCCACCATAAATGATGTACCTGATCAGCCACAATGGATAAAAAATTATCATATTAGGGCAACCCGAGAACGCTCTCATCTGTCCATGCGTATTATGTCCATAAATTGCGTATGTTCTCTGGTCGATTTTCCTGTTTTGCTGTACGCTCACCAGAATAGAATTATTTCCATCTTTCTTCAATATAAAGAGTTTTTGGCAAAGATAAATCTTATTTTAATAAGCATTATCTTCCTAGTACCTCTTTGCAAGATAAATTAACTGAACACGATGCCCCTTAATTCTTTAGTGTAAAAGTACGCTACTGGTCTCTTGTCCAACAGCGTCTGATCGATTTGGCTACAATGAAGCGGCAAGTAGACTCAATAAAGAATCACGTGGCGTGACCATGATCAATCATTCCTGAACTCGTGTAAGCTACTTTACAAAGCTTAACCCCCCTTTGAAAAACTCCTATCAAACTATACCTGCAGTCTTTACTTGTGGAAACTCTATTTGCGTAGTTCCAAACATGAGCAATACACGAGTATTTCAGATAAGCAGCCAACATTTGAGAGTAGAAAAGTTTCTTAAAACTTTTCTGAAACTAAAGATAAATGAAATCTGTTTATGTTTTTGATTACTTCTATTTAAGATTGTCTGTCTTTATTTTCTATCATTAGTGGCGATATTCCGGTAGCGGCTAGCAGAATAGTTAAAACATTTTTTTTTTGCACACCGTGTCGAAAACTGTGAGTTCGAACCTGTCTTGACAGGAGGAACTTTTATATGCCTTTTATCACATAGTGGTTCAGTTGTGAACGAGGGTTTCATGTTTTATCATCCCAAGACTCGAATTTTCAATTTCGCTGTATACCAATGGCTCACTACTAAATTGCCTTGGCTCAAATTCCAAAATAAAAACTAGTTGGTCATCTTGTGTTCTGTAGGACGAAACTTGTTATTGATTACCTTCCTCAGGCAACTTCGAGGCACGTATTTTTTGCATGATCTCTGTGTCCGCTTTTTTGTAGTATTTTTGAGCTAGTATTGGTCACGTGACTGGTGCAGCACATTTCACCAAGGAATGGGCTATCTAGAAATAATCTTTTACTGTGAGCAATTCGTATTCTTTCAAAGTTTATCGAATCTTTTTCTACGTATTTTTATTCCAAAGAACTTTATTCTTTTTCAGTTTGCCCTATCATATTTATCTACATAGTGAAGTCATCTGATCCCACTCTGGCAGTTAAATCTCCTTCCAGGATAAGCAAGCGATTCTTCAGAGATCTCGTCAATCTCTTTCATTCATATCTTCGCTATGGAACACATCCTTCTTTTGACCTGTTTTGTTTTATATTTAGTATGGACTTCAATAACGGAGAGGTTTCTTTTTGGAAACTCATCTTACTTGACAATGTGCAGTTGATAAATTTAGAGCTCATCTTACGAAATACTACACTCATATTTTTTTTAAATTTTAATTTAAGGCAATCTTTCTTAATAAAATATAAAATATTAATATCATGAACAAACATTCTCAATAAAATATGGAAAATACTGCAAATTTTCGTAAAATCAAAGAATATTATTCTTTGAAAATTATACATCTCTCTTTTAAAATTGGCTAATGTAAAAATATTCAAATCGGTTCTTTTAAATAGTCTTTGAGTCCGGTTAAAACAATAAAATAATTTGTTCTGGCCAAACCAGGGGTAAACAGATTACTTCCCCTTAAATGACGTGAGGACAACTAAAATTCATTTTCTGGAATAATGCAGAATAATAAATTCTATGCTTTATTAAATTAATTAACATCTGAGGTCTATCATTGAAGTATTTGTTCAAACACTTCAATGACCAGCGAAGTATTTTATCTATGAAGTGCTAAAGTTATTACTATTTTTTTTTTTATCGCCCAAAATTTTTTGTAGTTTGCTTGAGCCACAGTTTGTCCCACTGGAACAAATCTTTGAGGCAAAAAACAAGATCAACTTATTCGTGCGGACTTGCTCATACCAGCATTAATATGCGATAATTTCTGGAAAAAAAGAAACTTATTAGTGGGCTTTCACTCTCCATCTTCTTCACAAGACATGTGGAGATTATCAAAAAACAGGAACTCCAGAAATGCTTCCATCAGCGACAGAATAGCCCGACTCGTTGCGCCAAGCCTCGAGTGGACTAGTTCGGTGGCGACGACAGCATGACCAGGTATGAGGGTAAGAATATTTTTTAAATGAATTGGGAAACATTTAGATTACATCTCATGTATCTAATACGAGGTCTGAAAATAAAGTATCAGACTCATTTTGTTTAAAAAACTACACATTTTATCAGTAATCTTTAGTAAGCGTGATCACTCCAAAATAATCTTCTTGAACTCGACACACTTAACCCAATATCTCAAACAGGAAATATGGCTGTAATTGTTTAATAGAAATACTTTTAACAGTACCGTCGCACTATTCTAAATCTCTTTCACTGTCTTTTTGAAAATGAAAAAGTTGCATTGGGCAAGATCAGACAAACGCAAATGAAGTTCCAACAGTGGTGTTCCTTTTTGGGCCAAAATTTTACCTAACCGAAAAAGCTGGAACGAATTATTCGTCATGGACAGCTCCTTTGATATCAAAAGAGGATTTCGTTAATGGTCATAGATATGGCTAATAAGTTTGAATATAGAATGTCAGATGGATGGAAATTTAAAGCTGGCTACATCCACTAAATGTTGATTATAAATTTGTTTTTCAGCTTAATACGCATACTTTATTGTCAGACCTCTTATATTTTAAATGTATTCAGTAACGCTTAATTAATCGAATTGGAGTTGAAATTGCAGTGGTAAAAATTTCTGTACGAACTCAAGGTATAACATCTAGATAATTCCTGTTTTTATGATATTCTCGTTATAATTAAAGTCAATAATCCTATTCTGTATGTAAATGTAAACAAATACATTACTTATTAATTACGCTTTTACTCTCCCTGTTCTATGTCCCTATTTGATAATAAATAATGCACCAGCTTCCTAATCTTTGTCGTAATTACTGAAACTAAAAATAAAACAAGACATTGGCCACTGTTTTCGGTCCAATATTACTTCATATAACAGCAGCCATATTCCAAAGTAATTCCTCTTGTTCGTATTAGTGTTTTTAAAATTAGTTTCTCGTTTATGTCGAAGTACCCAAACATATAATAAGATATTTTAAATTTTCATTTAAATTTGATGCAGTCGCTGTTTTTATAACTCGAAAAAAAATCTCTATTGGCTAAGTTGATTACATAACCAAAACTATTTCCAAACAACAGCGTTGACATAATAATTTAAGAAGCCGTTCACGTAAAAAAACTTCTAAAAAACTTCATTACGTAGTCATGAAACCAGGGTACTCTAATTTCTGATCCTTACTTTACGCATAGCTCACTTCCTTTTTTTTCGAACATGGTGTGGAGTTTTTAAAGGTAACTACTGGGAAGGCGGATTGTAAGAGTATTTCATGACTTGAATAGAAAAGTGAGTAATTTCCACTCGTTATAAATACCTTCTTGGAAGTATTTTTCGAAATCTCGCTGTGTTTTGTTCACAGTTCCAAACCGATATATCGAATGTGACAAGTGATGGCGATTACAATTTTGTGCGCGGACTTATAAATTGATGAGATCCTATTTGTGCACGAAGAGGAAGAAAATAATCTGTCAACTTCGCCATAACGATCAATACTTCAAACTTGGTCTCTCAAACCTAATATCCAATACTCTGCTCCGAGGTAAATATATTGTTTTTAATTTAAACTGACAGTATCTCGATTATTTTTTCTTCGCCCCTTCTTCCGCATTGTTTTCGATTCCGTTCGCCACGGTTATATGACTCTTTCAGTGCTTCAAGCTCCACCGTTGATTATTTCTTCTTTTTTTTTTTAAAGAGTATACGGTACAGAAACATGTCTTCCACTTAGATGGGTTTCTGTCATGCGTTCTCTGTCAGAAAGTTACAATAGTGGTTAGGAATTATTTGATGGCTGACGTGATTTCCTGCTGAGCAAGGATGTAAAAGAAAATCGTCTTACCCCTCCCTCTTTCTTAAGTAACATCTTGACAGTTTTATAAATGGCATATTGGAGCAATTTCGGGAAAAATAGCTTTTTAAAAATGAAGAATTTATTTGTCCTTTTATTTAAAAGTAGTCCGAAAAGCCTCAAGTTTGTGTAATTTTAATTTTTTGTGATATATTGTATCACATAAGGGTTATTTAAATATAAGACTGGTTCAAATGAAATGTATAAACATATGACGTTACGCAATGTCATAAATATATGACTTTATGCACCTGCTGGCTAAGAAATTAGAAATCTTTATCCAATATCTAGTAGAGCCACCTTTTGACTAAATTACAACCTGTACACTTTGTGACGTGGATTCTACTGAGGCAGTCTAACTCAAAATTTGACTATTCTTCCAACGGCATATTTGTCAAGCTGTACTGTGGTCGGTAGAGAACGAAGCCGAATACCTTTTCTAACGTGTCCTAGACATTCTCAATTGGATTCAAATCTAGAGAATTAGGTAATGGTAGATGTTGGAAATCTTGAGGACGTTTCTCGAACCGTCCAGATACAATTTTTCAATGCCTTTGATATTCTATCTACGTATATATTTTAGTATTGGTATTATAGTGGTTGACTGATATAAAGAAGTGGACTTTTTCTTTATCTCCTAAAAACAGGAAAAAATTCCATCACTCATTTCTTACCCTTCGCTATCCAATTCCACATTGAACTTTACTAAACTATCCGCCTCAATCACTGTGACACGAAATTCTTTCCAATGATCTACAACTAGCTGGCCGAAAGTAAACTTAATTGAGATCGAGTCTTCTATTACTCGACAAACTTTTGTATTGTTGCTCTCTAGTTCCTCTCTCTCTTCTGTCAATGAAAATACATCTCCTCGAGTTCATTTTACCGATTACCTTCAGGATCTTATAGACTTCTATTAGGTACCTCGCAAGATGTCTAGTTGTCAAGCTTTGCAATTCGCATTTTCTTAGCCGTTCTTAATATGGACTTCGATTATCACCCCTTACCAATCTGGTTGCCCTTCTCTGAATCCTTTCTAGTGGTTCTATGTCTTTCTACAAATATGACCTCCAGACCTGAACAATATTCTCTGTTCTATACAGAGTGTATTCTCTCTTCTCTATTCCATACTGACTGTTTCTGTATTCTTATTCTCTATTCTATAGAGGCTGTATTCTATAGACTGTATTCTATACAGGCTGTATTCTATAGACTGTATTCTGTATTTTAAACACACTATGTTCTATTTGATATCTATACGGGTATATCAAACTGTATATCTTAGAACAGGCACGTAAGGGACTTATTCAAAAAGTTCTTTATAATTTTTCCTGTAGCAAAATTTTATTTAAAAAAAGCAAACGTTGACAACTTTTTAGCGGACTGTAGAATTGAAAACATTCCGATAGATGGGGCTCGAGCTGTCTGTTTTCAAAATGGAGTCAGCAGCGTGGTTAATCGTAAATACAGAACTGTAATATAGTTCTTAACTGCAAGGAGAGAGTAGGAAATATTCACGGACGTCAGGAAAACGTCTATGGGATTGACACTATTGACAGAAGCACAGTTGGGGGCTGGGTCAAGTGTGCGAGTGCATCAGAACAAGGAAAGCTGACGCATGATCAACCACGCAGCAGTTTTCCAACCTAATCACTAACACGAAATGACATACAACGTGTGGATGACATTATTTGACGGGATCGACATGTCACATACAGTGAGTTGTCACTACAGCTCCGGATCAGAGAAGGAAGCGTGGATGCAATAATTAGCCACCTGTTTTCAAAGGTGTGCTCACCCTTTGCTACACAAGTGACACTATCCTACGAACTTCAGAAGAACTGAATTGTTTCTGAGTTGCTGGCACGATTGAGGCAGATGAAGAAGCCTTCCTTTCAGGGAATGTCACATAAAGGGTGTCGACAATACGTATATAAATAACTTTGAGTCAAAAATCAAGTGACAGTCCATGGCGTGGACTCAAACTCCCAACGCAGGGAGAAGTCCAAGACAGCTTCTTTGGCAAGAAAAGTTATGGCCGTTGTCTTCTGAGACACGAAAGGTATAATTTTTATGGACATTATGAACAGAAGAGAAAGCATTCTGAGAGTAAATCACCACCAAAAACAAAACGAAAGGTTGTTTGTAGCAAGTCCGACTAGAAAAATACATGGAAGATGTCCTTTTCAGAAAAAATATTAATAGCGGTAAAAATACACAGGTAAAATTATAAGATGAATAAGGAATACATAATACTTTTGTGTTGTGCTGATCGAGGATTTGAATATCTTTATTTTGATCAGCCATTTTGGAATAAGATGGCAGCCACTTAAGTTCTTTAGATTACATCGGACTGGTGTTTCTTTAGATTACATTGGACTTTCAGTCCAATGTAATCTAAAGAGCGTAGTCCGAGATTACCAGAGTACTTTTATTGCTGTCAGCCATTTATTGAAACAACAGTTCTCTCTAATTCCTCTGTGGATCGGAAACACTGCCATTGTTCTTACATGCAAAGATAATAAGCAATGCCTAATTGAGGTATCAAGTGGTTATAAGCATTGTAATGATTTGTCACTCATTAAAAATATCTCTTTTTCTTTCACTCACTCACTCTTAAATCAAAGAAGAAAAGCAAAAGTTAAATGACTGCAAAAACAGAGGAAGAAAACAGGGCAAAAAAATGTAAAATTGGATGAATGAACAAAAAAGTGTGAATTTGTAAATAAACGTATTTGTTTTAAAAGTTAAAAATTCGAGTGTAACACGATTTTTGACAAAACCATCCTTCAAAGAAGATGGAAATAAATTCATTATTTTTATTTTTAAATTATCCACTTTATGTAAAGACGGCACAACTTGTAAACTTCTAGGCGGTATCCATCACGAAGTATTATAATATTCTGTTCCGGCCATTAATCATCTTGGCAACTTTCAGATACGCATGTGTAATTAGCTTGTGCCTATCAGTCAGCAGAAGAAGTTAATATTTTCTTTATTCCCCACTTTTCTAGTTTTTATGGCGTTGACTAAAAGGCACGCGTTATTTTTACACGATTTGGAGTCAGAAAGCAGGAAGTATAAGTCATATGCGTCAAGGATAATTTACTAATATTTCTTTATAATATTATTCTGAAGAGACGTTTTAAGCGAAGTGAAATCTTTGTAATACAACTCCTGCAGTTTGTTTCATTCCAAATAGTTTATACAAGTAATACTCATATTTAAATAAATTTAGAGTTGGGTTTTAAAAGGGAAAATGTAATCTGTTGAGAACTTTGTACTTTTGTGAATATGCGCAGGAATGGCTTTAAAAAGCAAAGCAAATGGAAATACCAGACATACTCAATTTGTTTTGCCTTGGCGTTTTACATGCATTGTAATCGTATTCTTATCTCAGGATGACTTGTTTTCGCTAAGCTTAAGAATAATTTGAGGAAGTTTCATGTTTAGACTTTTAAATTCAGTTCGGGCTTTTGCTCCTATCAAAGAGACAATTGGAGGCGTTTCAAAAAGAGATGCTGTATTTTGTTTGACAGGATTAGAAGTCAGGATATTCTGAGAACGAATGGATCCTATTTTCTGCGTCATTTTAACATGGAGAATAAAAGAAGTTATTTCGATCTTCTTTCATAGTGATAGTTGAAATAAAAATATCGCTGTTAAGATATCTTAGAACCCTCACCGTCCCATACATGTCGCGGAGTTGGGTGAACCCCTGGAGCCGCAGGACATGTAACACTATGGATCGGACTGTAAATGCAAACGGTTTCGATGTATTAGTATCAGCTTCCTGATAATGGGTGGGGATGAAAATCTCCTTCTGAGACCTTGACTATTTCTAGAAATTGTTACTCTCCTTATTCAGAAATGGTGGTAAATGAAGGCTAAACGAAGACCATGGATAATTGATGAAAAATATAAAAAAAAGTGAAATTAAAAAGTTACCTGTTGGATGATGGTCCAATGGGGAAATTAGGATGTGACGAGCGGGTCTTTCCTGACCCATAGTCTTTAAATGGTGATCCTATGCCAACTAGAACTATTCAAAAAGACAACAAAGGAGTGCTTTATCACACGTCAGCACACCCTCTGTATACGACTGTCTGCCGAGTTGTTCAAGTTATAGACAAAATGAGAGAAACTGTGCAAGAACTAATTTTAAAAATCTGTGTCCGAAATGAACGAACCTGACAGTTCGTTCTGTTTACTGATGCAAACTTAACGAGCTCTTTACATTTCGAGAGGCCAAGGTCACAAGCAGGGAAGACTAGTTACACGTTGCTTCGCTGTAATAAATTAAAACTTGAAGCAAACAAGTCTGTTACAGGAAGAACAAAACTTCACTCATTAGAAATAGAAAATATCCAAAAAAGAGCAATATAGTTCCTTTGTTTTAAGAGTGGATTAGAATATAATAAGAAATCATATCAAGAGTGGTGTGAACTCTTTAGCCTTGAAATGCTGGAAGAAAGAGATAAAGCCAACTTACTCTTATTTAATAGAGCTGTTAAACGGCAATATTAATAGCCCTAACTTAGTTTCAACAAGAAACTTCAATGCACCCGCCAGAGAGCTTTAAGAAACTATCCACTACTAAAACCATCCTGTACAAGCAAAAATTATAGGTACTACAACTACTACAACAAGACGGCAAGTTTAATCAACAAACAAATTTGGAGATAACTGCTGCCCCTGGACACAAGAAGAAACTCAAATCCCTGAATGTATCTGTTTTCTGAGTTTTGAAATTTATTTTATTTTAATAATATGTTGTTTCTAATATAATAAAGATCTTCAACTGTGTTGTATTATATTCCTTTCTGTATATATATCAATCACACTGATCCCTCCCTATTCTTTTAAGATTATTTCTCAATTTAAGTCTTTATTTTTATTGTATTTTTACCATTTATAATTAACATCCCAAGTTTCTCTATGTATCTGTTTTGTAATTGTGTAATTATTATTTGTAGCTGCAATTTAACGATGCTGTGATTGCTATTTTGTAGCTGTAATAATAAATAAATAAATAAAAATATAATAATATTTTCTGTAATAATAAATAAACTACTATCCTATTTCAATATTCATAAGTAAAAAAAAACGATATGATTTTTAACTATATGTTCATAAATAAATAAATTCGAGTTCGAGACCTGTCGATGACCAGAAGAATTTTTATGGGCCTTTTGAACAAAGTTAGTCGGTCTCAGGCGAGGGTAGCATGGTTTTCCCCTACTGGAAACTGGATTTTTGTGGAGCAAACAGAAAATCAACCCAGAACACATGCAATTTACAGACAATATACAAGGAGCAATATGACTTTAGTCGCTGATGTGCCTAAAACCCAACAACAACCATGAATTGAGTGTGTATTCTCTGGTCGATCTATCTGTTTTTCTGGACGTAGAAGCGGAGTTTTCGGGAGAAAAACCTTACTTTTCTCTCCTGAGAATGACTGACTCAGCCGTAGAGCGCAAAACGTCTATAAAAGTTCCTTGTGCCATTTATGGGATTCGAACCCGGGATTTTCCTCCCGGGTTGGGCAGGGCGATAATTATAACCATTGTGCCACCCGCGAGGACTAACTAAGTGTATAATTATCGCAGTTTACTTGTGTGTGTGTGTGCTTTATCCCGAAAAACTTAGCTGTTCACGAAGCAAAACAGTTTTAAAAAAATTGAACATTTAAATGTGTTATGAAATTTAATTGCTAACAAAATGCATTACGCAGAGAATAAATATTGCAAATTTTCTTATTTTTCTCTTGCACAGGTTGATAAGTGACATTTATTATTTCTAAAATGACAACAGCGCCGTCTATTATTTATGACACTGACATTAATTAACATTTCAAAATTTCCAAAGTCGATTTAAGCATTCTCATTTATTGAGAGTAAAAACGTTTATTTCAAGATGTCTGTTAAATCGATAACAGCGCCCTCCTGCGAAGGCACTAATTGATTATTAGAAATCCTAATAATCTATTTAAAAATCATTCTGACAGAAGAAATAATCATTCTGACATTTTAACACTAATAATAACGTTCAACAATTTACTGGTTGCGCAAAATTATTTTACATTCTTCATTTTGTTTCCATTACAGTTTTGTTATGATCTTCTTAAAAGAAAATAAGTTAAAAGAAAATCTTTTTATATCTATTCCACTATACGTAATTTATTAAACTAATACAAGGGATAGTTGCCCCGAAATTGATTATTGGTCAACTATTTCAGCATTCCTTTGTGGTCGCATCAGTTAGTAAACAGAAAACCTTCATTAGCAATTCTATCTTCAGTCTATCCCGGAATACTTGCATTTACAAATATAGAGTATATGGAATAGATAGCTCTTCATACGTGACTAGAACATCATCTTTCTATTAAGTTTCTCATTCCGTGTTGTCACTATCTTTATGTAAGCTGCACATGCGTTCTGAAATATTCAACTTAAGGCAACGTTGCTAGCCGAATCGACAACCTAATGCTAGTGATGACAAGAACGAGGGGAACACGTTGCCATAGTGACCGTTTTGGGAACGGTGAAAAGGGACGTTCACGACGTGGAATGCGGTTATCGCTTTTCGAGGCTGCTGTAGCAAGTTAGGTGAGCCGTAGACGGACTTACATCTCGACACGCAATAATATCTTCGAACAGGAAGCCACCGTGTTTTGAGATTTTCGTAAGAATGAGAAGAAAAATCGAAATTCGCATTTCTTCTGGAATTTCAGTAACTAACTGAGGAAAAAAAAAAGAATGGTTGGAATCATCCTAACTGAAAATAAGAGCAGGTACATAAAAGGATGATATAAAAGTATCAAATAAAAAAACCTTCTTTATATTTTATGTCATATATAGGAGGGATGAGGAAACTGTCCTTACCTTCAACCCTGACTCTTTGTGGGTAAGGTAAAGGGTGAGGGATCTCTTATATCTCTCACCTCTGTTATTCACTTTTTCGACTTTTATTTTGTATTTTCCACCCCACAACCTTGATCTCCTTATTCCCCACTGTTTTTTTTTTTCCAGATCTTTATTCTTCGTTCCTCGCAACCCATAACTCCAACTTAAGCCTCATCCCTCATGGGTTGAGTGACCTACCTCGTTCTACAAATCGTATTAGGCTGAATAATTCCGCGATTCGCCATTAGAGGGCGCCATCTACCGATTTCTAATTTATGACAAATAGAAAGTAATATACTCTGCAGCGGTTCCCAACGTTTTTGACTCGCGAACCCCTTTTAATGTAATATTTTTTTATCGTGAACCCCTTTCAACATAATATATTTAATGTGAACCACTAAGCATAAAATATTTCCAGTACTACGTTTTTATTTTATAGCCACACTTCGCGTAATAATAAACAATTATTATTAAATATTATTTATACTTTGTAAAGCATTTATTAATCAATCCAAACTAGATTTTGAACGGGCTAAGAGTAGAAAACTTGCTTCTTGCCCTAATGGTAGCCGAGCATTCTGGTCTCTTGCCAAAGCTATTGGCCGCAACTTTTGCCCATCTCTGCTCCCACCGCTGACAAAATCAGATGGTTCTGTTGCCACATCAGCCAAAGATAAAGCTGGCCTGCTAGCATCCACTTTTATTCCAACTCATGTATTGACAATCTTGGTAAAACACCTCAAACCATTCACAGTACACTCCATTCAATGCCTTCTGTGGTTTTCAGTCAAAAGGATGTCAGAAGGATTTTGATGAATCCGATGCTAAGAAAGCTCCCGGTCCTGGAGGTATTTCTCCACTTGTTCTCAAAACCTATGCCCCTAAACTTACTCCTGTTTTATGTGTTTTCTCACTTTCTTATTCCAAATGTGTTTTTCATTCTGCTTGGAAATTTGCTCATATCCAGCCAGTTCCTAAAAAGGGTGACAAATTCCTTCCATCCAATTATCGTGTACTCTTTCTAAAGTAATGGAGAACTCAATTAACCGCCAACTCTTAAACTACCTAGAAACCTTCCGTCTGATCAACGATCGCCAGTACGGATTCCGCTAGTGTCGATCCACTGGTGATATTCTGGCTTATGTTACCCATTTATGGACAAATTCAATGGAAAAGTTTGGTGAAATTCAAGCCATTGTAAGGGCCTTTGATCGTGTTTGGCATAAAAGTCTTCTAAATAAGCTTTCATCCTATGATTTGACAGATTTTCTTTGTAACTGGGTATCCAGTTTTCTCTCTGGCCTCTCACTGCGGGTGATAGTAGACGGTTTTCTGTCTTCTAACTTCTCCGCTAATGCTGGTGTTCTTTCTCCCACTCTTTTCCTCTTGTATATTAATGACCTTCTCCCATAGACTGGAAATCCCATTCATAGTTTTGCTGACGACACCACATTGCATTCCACTTTCCTGTTTGAAAAACTTTTTCCTGCTCAAACAGCTTCAACTTCTCGAGTATCCACTGCCAATTCCTTAAATGCTGATCTCCAGATAATTCTCCAGTGAGGCAAAGATAACTTAATTCCAATCCTTCTTAAACTCAGTCTACATCTCGCAAAAAGGATTCTTCTGCTCCTATGCTTATCTTTGATGACGCTCCGATTTCTAGGCAAGGCCTTGGAGATTACCCTAACTTCTAATCTCTCTTGGCATAAAGCCCATTACAAATATTGCATCTACAAACTGGGTTTATTCTTTCGCTCTTCTCGGCGTTACCTTTCTTCCAAACTGTTGATTCTGTAGAAATCACAAATCTGGCCTACCATGGAATATTGTTCACACATCTGGGGCGGTGCCCACGAAACCTCTCTCTCGGGCTTCTAGACTCCATTCAAAAGAGGGCAGTTAGGTTAATCAATGACTCATCTCTAACAGAGTCTCTCCACTCGCTGTCTCATAGACTTTCTGTTTCTGCTGCATGCCTCTTCTACAGATACTTCCATGGGCACTGTTCTTCTGAATTGACTTCTATAATTCCCGCTCTCTCTTTCAAAACAGTCCTAACACGTGCCATCCTTTTACTGTCCAAGTTTAAACTCACAGAACTAACTTTCCTTCTTGCTCATTTATTGATTCAACGTCTGTGTTCTGGAACAACCTTCCTTCGTAAGTGTTTCCTGAAAATTACAGTCTACAGAAGTTCAAGTCTAATGTCAACAAGTATCTTCTTTCATCTTTCCAACCTTCAACCCATGCACGGTACTAAGTACTGTAGGTTATAAAAAAAGTACCTATACACAACAATGATCTTTGAGAATGAAAAAAAAAATTAATACGGAAAACATATTTATTTAACATGATATACAAGATAGTAAACTAATTATAAGGAATTGTGGAAGATGTGGTTTCTTTCTTTGACAATTCTTTACTGTTATTTAATTTTATTTTACTTTATTATTCATAATTAGTTATATTTTGTAGCTTATAATAATATACCTATGTAAATCTAAGCAGAAGCCATTGCAGAATATTTAGTGCGAATCCCCTGGAACACTTTCGCGAACCACCGGTTGGCTGCTCTAGCGTTTAAGGAAAAAGTACTATTATAACACTCAGTTATGCTGAGTTCGAAAATAAATATGCCTATATTTTTAAAAATGGCCATCTACGGTTATGATTTATGATAATACACTCAATGGCCAAAAAATTAGAAACCTTTATTTACTATTTGGAAGGGTCACCTATTGCCCGAATTACAGCACGTACAAGTCGTGGCATGGATTCCGCTAGGTGTCTGAGGGAGTCAAGCTCCAGATTTGACCATTGTTCCATCAGGATATTTGTCAACTACTGTATTGCGATCAGTAGATAACTGCGAAAAGGAACTGACCTTTCCAACATATTTCAGACATTCCAAATCTGGATAATCAGGCGGCAAAGATAGATGATGAAAACCTTGGGAGTGTTCCTCCAACCATTCAGATACAATTTTTGCAAGGTGGATAGTTGCGTTATCGACTTGAAAGAATCCATCGCAATATGGTTGTAAAAATTAAGCATTGCAAGGTAAAGTTGGTCCGATATAACAGAAGACATACATTGCTAGTAACATGGCCTTCTAAATATAAACGGAACCAGCCCTTACCAACAGATCACACCCCATAATATGATACCACCTCCAGCCACTAGAGTGATAGACACAAGGCACTCTGGCTTCGTGAGGTTCACGCCACACTTTCACCCTACTATTGGTGCAAAAACAAGTATAAATCACATGATCTTTTTCCGCTGCTGCATAGTTCAGTCTTGGCGTTGACGACTCCACTCCAGTCAAATCTTTCGACTTTTTACAGAAGGAAATTTGTCAACCTGTTGAGCCATATTTAGAAGAGCATTATCATTAATAAAAATTAATTCAGGAGCTATGCGAACCCAAGGATCATGTTCTTATATCTTAAATCCGCTAAGAGGTTTCTTAACAGTGTGATGGTATTATGAGACCCCTAGATTTACCATCACGATCAGAGAGATAGGAGGAGGTTCTACGCTTTCTCCAGATGAGAGAACGTTGAGAAACAGTTTCAAGACTGAATATCAACTCATCTGTAAGAGCATGTTGCCCCATTTGTCTTGACTCCAGAGACAATGTGATTTCTCCGTCAGAGCTTGCCCCTCTGTGAGAGGGGCAAGCACCATGGGCTTTTTGTTTGGCAGAGAGAGAGAGAGAGAGACCTTTTCTGGAAACCCCAGATGTCAATAGCTATCCAGCATTCCGAATTTTCTAATGTTTGCCTGCATTCTACAGGAGGAAATCTTCCTCATAAAATGCGTTCTTACCTTTTTAGATCAGCCCTCGTGGGTAGCACAGTTGGTATAATCGCCATCCTGCCCACGTCAGGTGGAAGACTTGAGTTCGAATTCTGCCAATGACGCGAAGAATTTTTATGGGTCATTTTCACAACGTGGTTGAGTTGGCCGATCTCAGGATCCAGTTTTTCGTTCAGCAAACAGCAAATCGACCCCAGAACATACGCAATTTACAGACATATTATATAGGGCACAATATGGCCTAAGTTATTAATGCGCCTAAAACTCTAAACAAACAACAGACCTTCTTAGAGCAGAAATGGGAGGTACCATGATGTGTTATTTTAGTTATTTCAAAGATTTTTGAACAAATTAATTTTGAAGAAATGTTACTGTTTAGTAATAATAACTTTAAATTACATTTTAGGTGCATTAACTAGTTTTTGGATACATTAACCGGTCTTCTTTGAAGTAGAGAATAAAAAAAACAACCTCGAGGTATCCAAATAATTTTTGTCTTTGCGAGCTGTTTCTGCACACAGTGATTAAATCTTGGAAATGATAATTGCGTACTTCACTCTTATTTTCCACGATAAAATGCCAACAGCGACCTACGTTTAAGTGGAAAGGTCTTTAAAACTTGAAAATAATCTCTCAAGGGAATGATTAAGTAAATTTAGCATCAAAGCCTGAATACTATTATTAATTAGGAGATACAGCCAGGATACTTAGTAAATATTGCCGACTCCAGCTAACTTCCAACTACTTAAACCATCTTGATAACAAAATTAAATTATGCACACTTTCCTTAAATCCACCTTCACTGCAAGTTTAAATGGAGTCATTTAGAGGATGGTTGGTTTGTTTGCCTAATACATTTCGGTTTCCTTTACACACACGAGTTAAATAGAAGAACCGTGAACTGAAGTTGAGTTAAATTGATCGAGGAAGTTGAAAAGAGTAGGAAGATGAGCTTGATAAAAACGTAAAGATAAGCAAAGAATATTATATAATTTAGTTTCTGTAGGAGAAAACTCCTGCTGTAGTTCAGAAGGATGTTAATTCCAGTTCTAAGTAATTACATCATTTGTTAATTAGATAATGGAAAAGTAGCTGCTCAGTGCGGGAACAAAGATTGAAATCTGAGGCCCAAATTCTTCATTTCAGATATTGACTATTGATGGCTTGTTGAAATTCAATAGTTGTTGTTAATTGTTCTTTTATGTATAGCGCTGGGGTAGCTAAGGCCTTGGGGTGTCGTTGTATGAAGTCTGTTGTGTATATTCTATTGGTGTTCCAAACTGACTGAAGAATACGCGCGGGTACAAAGACAATTTACTGACGCCTCGTAGCCTTAGTTGCTTTGATTCTTAACACGCAACCAGCCAAAATTCAGATTTGCTGATGACCAAGTAATGCCCTCTGCTTCATCGGATTTTGTCATCCTAGTGATAACAAGGTCTTTTATCTCAACAAACCAAATTGTAAACACAAGCGAGTTAAAGTCTGCGCTGGTGGAAGAATGGGATTTGCCACAGAATCATATAGACACTCTTTATATCGAGCATAATTCACCGCTATCAGGAGTGTTTAGCCGTTGGAGGGGAACATACTGATGTCATGTGACCATATTTTCTAGCATATTGTATCGACTTCTGTAACGTGACCTTTCTGGTAATTCTTATACAACCCCTATAAATGTCCCTTTTACCTGTCCGAAGGTTCTCGCTGTCGCCTCCTTTCATCGTTATTCTATGATACACCACAATACCAAATTTTGTACAGCTTCATCGCAAGATGCATGAGGTAGACCACGTTTTCTACGTATTCTGCTCTTTTTGTTGAGCAGTGTATTAAGGTGTACTGTTATACACATTCAAATGTTCAGTGAACCGCAAGGAGTTTTGCAACACGTACGACGACCAATGGTCAAAGCCCAAACCATGAGAAACATTCCACACGGTGACGCACCTCGGCAAACTTCGTATGATGGGAAGACACAATTTGGTAAATAATATTCTTCGAGCATCCACCCAACATGGCCATCTGATGCGAAAATTGCAAACTTTTTTCATCCGAATTTTCCCATATTCCATGATTTGTCATTCTCTATTACAGCTTTCTTAAATTCCAAGGAAATTGCGATAGGTAAGGTCCTTGAAATGTGCTCTAATTCCTAAGTATCGTCATTGTCAATGTCCTCCCACACCGAATGGAAAAGGTTAAAGTTCGAATCATGTCAATGATTCTAAAAACTTTTATGGGTGTTTTCACAAATTTAAATAATAAGTTTGCTATGCAGTAATAAATTTGCAATCAGTTCCTGTGGTCTCCAAGAACTCCTGGTTGACAGTATTCGATAAGGACTGATGCAATCTATTTCTACAGGTTAATCGAACGTTTCTCGGTTGTAGTAGCATTATGATGCTACATAGTAGCGCCATGATGACATTTGGTAATTATATCAGTGGCTGTTGATGTATGGTAGTACAGTTTTGTTCCCAAGGAACGTTAGGTTATGTGTGTTTGTTAAGCGAAAAAGCAAGGGTAAGGTTAGTGTTTGTAACCATGTGTATTCTTCAGTTTGATGGGGAAAAATAAGAGTTTCCAGGAGAAAAGCCCACGAGACTTCTCTAGAGCACGACTAACTCAGCCACTTTGTGGAAAAAGCTCACAATCCTTTGCGTCATCGACGGGATTCGAACTCCTTTTCCACTCGGTGTTGGAGGACGGTGATTATAACCACTACGTACATACTTAGATACAGTGGAATGAACAGATTGTTTGCTAATATGACATCCAATGATAACTCCTCATTGGAAATCGTTGATAGGCCAACTTATAGCATGAACTTTTATATCTGTTTCTGGTGCAATGGTGGTTTCATTTTTTTCCGAATTCCTAGTAGTGTCTTCATACTTTTGGAAATATAGTGTATACATACAGTAGGAAAACTCTTTGCTTTTGCAGTTTCTGAGCCGTATTGGCTTGGTTATGATTGAGGCAAAACAACGTACATAACATCACGTTTAACTATTCCAACTACTCATATATTTCAACTACCACTCGACTTTTAGTATGTACGCTTTAAAGATTCAATTTCCTTAGAAATAGCAAAGAAAACTTTCAAATTCATTAGATTTGTAAAGAATTCAATTAAGTAGAAGACTCTTAAGTAATAAGTTTGCTATGAAAGAGTTTTATTAAGCACAGCAAAGTATTTTCTTTATTTATTAAATCGAAGGCTCGAATAATTGATTAAAGCCATTCACCACCTCAGGGAAATTGCCATTAATGACCACCGTAGGAGAGAAGTGAGGAAGAAAGTGCAAATTAATGAGTAAGTCAGGCTATGCAGGTGACAAGATGGAGACAGTGTGATTAGTTAGGCCGAAAGAACAAGTGGTTCTTTGCAAACTACCAAATTTCATTCCGTTCTTGAGCTACTAAAAGAAAGTGTCAGAAAACTAATGATAGCGAGGATTTGGAATCAAACTTCTTGTAACTGCTAGTGTACGTACTGCCAAGAAGAAAATACGAGTCCTTTTTCCTTTGATTGTAGCCATGGTGTTGTTTATAAGAAAACAAATACTCGGAACTCTTCTTTTATATGGCTTCTTTATTAATCAATTTATATTTTTCTTGTAGTTCTTCGGAAGTCGCGAACTTTGGAGATGAAGTTGTTCTTTAATCCAGAATGTTCGGCTTATTTGTAAGTTATTGTAACTGTCAAATATAGAAGAACAACAGCTGTGGAGTAATCCAAAATTAGAGTAGAAAAAAAGCTGTTTTTCCCTTTGTGAATAATTTTAAACAATGGGAACTCAAGGAAGATATTGTGGATATTTTTGTACTCTAGGATATTTTAGAAAACTACTTAGATTCATTATCTTATAATTTCAATTGTTTAATCTAGGATTTGGACGCATCGTCGACTTAGACCATATTTTGCTGTATATCTGTAAATTGTGAGTGTTCTGCGATCGATTTGCATGTTTTCTGGATGAAAAACCCGAGACTCCCCGAGAAGAAACCATGCTGCCTTCTCCAGAGACCGACTAACTTACCCACGTTTTGAAAAAGGCCCATAAAAAATTCCTCGCGACATTTATGGGATTCGAACTCAGGTCTTTTCCACCAGGTGGTGGGTAGGACGGTGATTATTATATACACAGTTCTACATGCGAGGGCTTTCATTTTAGAAACTAGAGCTAAGGCCGAAAAGGTTATTCTGTTACAGTGTTATGCCGTGACATTGTTCCATGGTCATGGAGAGTCATGTAGATGTTTTATTTTGATTATGTCTGCATGTTTAAGTACAGATTTGCATGTTTTGTGGAATGAAAAATCTAGAATAGCTCATTTCGGTAAAATCATATTCCTACATCTGAGAGTAGCTAATTTCAGTTTCAGTTGTTGATATTTTTAGCATTTCCTCCAGTTCTCACGAGAGTCGAGTCCAGATCGTCCAATTTTAGTGATAAAAGCCAAACTTTGCGATCTATGGCTAAGATTCTGTTCTTGCCGTGTCATATACCGACTTACATTTACATTGATATTCTAACTATCAGATGCTGAGCAATTATATTTGCCAAACTTTGTGATTATATCAGTTTTTGGAGGCTGTTTTTGAATCCGTCGGCAGCCCCTCCCTAATCTAAATATAATTAATTGTTACAATGGACGAGAAAGCTCCACTAGGCTTAATCTCCCAATATCTGGTCACCATCCAGAGCCTTCTAATAGCATCAAATTTTGATTTGATTTGAATTTAATTTTAATCAATATTCTTGATTCTAAATTTCCTTCAAAGACCATATCTGGTACGTACACCGAAAAGCATTGAAAGATTTTTGGAGCATAGATATCCACCTCTTCAAAACTTTTAACAAAGATAACATAAGTTATGTACAATTTTGGAGCAATTTTGTGATAAAATGTTATGTGGGACTGGAAATCTGCGTACTGAAGTGGTCCAAAATCTGAATCGCACTGTCCTATACACAGAACCTAGTAAGTAAAAAAAAAAAACAACTTTACGGTGCCTTGTCAAAGGGTTGTTCCATTTAAATTCGACAGAATCGTTCGCCCTCGTGGGTAGCACAGTTGGTAGAATCGCCGTACTCACCACTCCCGTGGAAATGACCTAAGTTCGAGTCCTGTCGATGACGTGAGGAATTTTTATGTGCCACTCTTCACAAAGTGGCTGAGTTAGGCTGTCTCAGGCGAGGATAGCATGGTTTTTTTCTCATGGAAACTCAGATTGATGTACGGAGCAATATGGCCTTAGTCGCTGGTGCTCCTAAAACCGTACTACAATAACGACAGAATCGTTCACGTATCAAAATGTTCGACCCCTCTAATATTTTAGTAGGGCAGTGTATATATAAAATATATCAGTGTTTAATAAGATATCTAATATGTTGCAGTGAAAAGATATTGCCTCTTCATGGTCCAGAGATCGATCGATGACTCAAATACCTACATGATGATGGCGAATACTGTTGCATTCTGGAAAACAAATATTTACCGTATTACCCATAATCACCTCAATATTTTTCACCAGGATGATTTTAATCTATCTCAAGCATCCTAAGAACCATTCCACAAAATTGCTTTGAATTTCTAAGAACCAATTGCTTTTCAGAAATTGCTAAGAAAACAAATAAACAGTACGTTAATAAAAGCCATCCGCTGTTGTATATCTCTTGGTCTCGTGAAACTTTTACTACCAATAACTCTTTGGCATCAACGAAATATCGCCCGAAATATTTAAAATATTAAACCAATATTTGATCCATTATTCATATGTTGAAAACGTTATAAGGTTGTTCTTCCGAATGTGGACAGAAATAAATCTTCCACGCGGCATTAAAAATAAGCCAGTCAACAGAGACCGATGTCCGCAGCGCGCTACCAATCATTACGGAAAACTTCATATCCGTAAGATATTTCTTATACAGAGAAATCGTTCGGAATGACAAATATTAATTAGATCCCAGAATGCTCCACGATCTTCTATCTGCACCTTTGAACATTTCTATCTGCACCTTTGAACACCCTGGACGGTATGCTTAGATTCAACTTTGTTTATTGCTTATTCAACTTGGCGTGAAATTCAAGCATTAAATTGATCACATTCTGGACAGTCCAAAAATTCGAATTGAAATGGTACAGGCAGTTGCATTTCAATTAAATGGAAAAGTGCGCAGTCCCATGACTTCTGGTGGATGCCTTCAATGTTGAACAGCAACTGCCGATATCAACCAGTGCTGCACAGTAGAAGATAAGAGAAAATAGCCCACATGGTCTAGATGTTCATGGCTGAGCAGAACAGACCCATTCTATCGATTGTGAACAGCGACAGTGGTAGTTTGAACAGTGGAAATTTGTTTTGTTGTCTGCAGTTTTCTGCTTGATATTGCGCTCTCCCGAGAGAGAGACGAACTGGTTATTGGAGACGAAACATTCTACTTTCAAAGATGCTGAAATTTTTATTGCATCTTCTGTGACAAAACAGATGCTGCAACTTATTAAAAGAAATTATACTGTCAGTCACGTGCACCATCTGTGGGACTGTTTGATCTCTGGACTGTGTTCTTAGAATTTTTAAATGTGTAGTGACGAAAAAAGGGGTTCAGTTGCCAGCCAAACTAATTCGGTTTTCTGTTTGTTTTATGTTTCAACCGTACAGTGGACATATGTGCTTTTCTCCGCTATAAACAAGTCTGCCAATGTAGTTCGATTTCTTTCTTAAATTAACTGATTTTTTCAGTCGACTTAACATATATGCGTCAAGTACCTATTATCTTCGCCATGTTCCTCTGTCTGCATGTAATGACTTGGTTCCTTATGGATGGAGTTTCATATCCGTGAGCCTTCCCAAATCTCATTAAAATCGAACCAATAAATCCGGCAATTATTATTTTTGTCCGTCCGTTCTAATACAATCTCTGGACTCCCAATGAATGGATTTTTCATGAATTTTATGATCCCAAATTTATTTCAATTGCTTTTCAAACCAGAACAATAGAAATCCGATAATTATTATTATTTTATTCATGACACATAGTCAGATTCAACTGAACCGATCTTAGCCAAACCAATTTAAACCCTTTTCGCGTTTAGAAAAAAGAGTAGAGTAGTTGAGAAGAAATGTTCACAGCATCTGTACTGCAAACCATCCTTCGGCAGCTCATGCTTAAGATCTTCCACCAGAATGCCCGCAGTATTCGCAATGAGTTGAATGTCCTACAGCAAATATTCTTTTTCGAAACGGCAGACATTTTTTGCACTTTGGAAACTTTGCTTGAAATCGGTACAAGAAACGATTGTGTATGCCACAGCTACTGGTATAGGGCCTTTTTTCACATCTCGCTCATATTCAGAGGAGGAGGAAGAGGAGTAGCCATGTTCTGTAAAGATGGAAAGGCATAATTTGTACACCCTGTTTATACCTAAACTCAGCAGTTTGAAGCCTTACTGGGTAACAATTAAGATCAACGTTCTACTTATCGATTTAGGAGTAATTTAAATCCGGCCTAGCTCAGATGAGGAAACCGTAAACTCTGCAATAGGATAGCTAATGAATCTGCTGCATAAGTCAGCCTGTCTTATAATCTGAGGGATTTCAATCTTACTCGGCAAATGCATAAGTTACTGGAAGCCATATTCAGAATTTTCGCTCCTGCTGACCAAAGATTAATAAACAATCAACCAACCATAGAGCAGAATAGACTCGATTTAATCCTGAATTCTACTAATTGTAACTTCGATTCTAGGCCCGGTTCATGTCTATCCACGAGCCGATTTACCGGCACCCAATTTCAATGTCCCATGTACAGGTACTGATGCCCAATTTCAATGTCCTCAATGTGAAAAACGAAAACAGAGTAATTTCTCCAAAATTGCTGAACGTTGAAAAATGCTTGACAGCAGCACAAAGCATCCCGTGAAATTCAATTAAACATTGTCCTGTAGATCTTGCAATGGAGCTCATAACAAAATGGGTATGCAATGGTCTTTATGCTCACTGCACAAATAAACGTTGCCTTTACAATACTTTTCATGGTATTTCACTGATTTAAAACAAAGGCATCGTAGTGCAATACCAAGGTAACTCCTTGGGAAAGCAAAGTTCATTCTCATGTGAGCGATGAAGCAAGAAACTCTTTCTTGTTCACAATCGATAATTATCAATGAGTTATATTTTTGAAATATTACAGCTGAGCTTTGAAGCCTCAGTTGATTTCAGTAATTGACAACTCTCTTTCTAAAGGAATTAATTAAGTCGGTGAATCATTACTTTCCTCTTTTACTAGTAAATTAATAAGAGGAGTTTACCTCAATATAGTACGTGGAACACTTCCGTATGATACCCTCCAGAAATTAAAACGGAAAAAACGAAAAAATCGACAACTTACCGGTACATTAAAGTAAAATATAAATAATTAAAGTAAATTATAAATAATTAAATAATCAATTTAACACAATTCAAAACAATTAAAATTCAAATTAACGCAATTAAAAGAATCTAACGAAAATATTCAAAACGATTTTCCTTCCTTAAGGAAGGAAAATCGTTTTGAATATTTTCGTTAGATTCTTTTAATTGCGTTAATTTGAATTTTAATTGTTTTGAATTGTGTTAAATTGATTATTTAATTATTTATAATTTACTTTAATTATTTATATTTTACTTTAATGTACCGGTAAGTTGTCGATTTTTTCGTTTTTTCCGTTTTAATTTCTGGAGGGTATCATACGGAAGTGTTCCACGTACTATATTGAGGTAAACTCCTCTTATTAATTTACTAATATCATTATCAACGTAGAACATATTGAGTATTACAGCTCTGATTCATACTATCAATTTCCTCTTTTACATAATGGCAGCTGGTTTGGCAGAGAGGTCCAGAGGACTGTCTTCATTAGGTGAGCTACACACCGCTTTCGAAGACTCCAGCGGCATATTTTTTTTGGAGAATCGACACGAACACCTTTATAACCTTTACAAAAAATTAACTACGCGATATGCAAGGTCTCTTCAATCCATCCATTGATGAAGTCAGTATATTATTTGTGGTTTCTGAAGTAGGCTCTTCTCTAAATATCTGTTTTATCATTACAAACGTCATTGAGAAATATTTGCATAAAGTTTGGCAATTAAATCTAGTCTGCCTGAGTTAACAGAAGATTTTTGTTTATGTCTGGGATCATGATGAGGGAACCGTCATCATCCCAGACATAAAAAAAATCTTCTGTTAACTGATGAAAAAACAGATACCGTGGTTCTGATGGGATCCATTCCACATGACTGAAACACTAACTTCGCATATTTTCTGCAAGTGATCTTCATTCAGAAATTCCAAGAGGGGACTTTATCGCTTGACTGGAAGCTGTCCATTACCCTTCCCGTTCCAAAACGAGGCCCCAAAGGATTTCAACCCTAGATCTGCCTTTTTTCCAAAGGTTGTTTTGCCTAGGAACCTATTCCTCAACTATTGGAAATCCAGTCAGCAGAGATTTCTGCCAAACTACTGAGACCTGATAAATCTTCCCGTTAATACATAACATGATCAAAAGTTAGACTTGAGTCATCTCATCGACGTATTTTATTTTTATACCATAAATGTTTCTTGCTTCACATTTTTGGGTTGATTAACACAAAACTACCTTCAAGTCAGCAAACTGCATCTTGGATAAAGAAATCATGTTAGTTTCATCAAAGCCGCGAGGAACCTATTCAGTAACCAATCTCGGAAGAGGTGGGAGAGTTTTTGTTCCATAGGTTTTCAATTCATTGTTTGTTTACAATATTTTTGTTCAAAATTTTAATGTTAATTTAATCTGAAATATGTTAGTATTTTTTCTTTTATCAGAATTACGTACTGAAAGGCCACTTTATTACGTCCACCTACTTTTCATGAAATGGAGAGTTCCTTCATCTAAGAGCATCACGCATTCATATTATGCTGTGTAAAGCAGGCAGACAGATGCGTAGGAATGCTGTATGCATTTCATGCGATAATAATCAAGGCGAAAGATTTAAGTGTCTCTGAAGGTGGCTTGGTATCCAGTGCGAGATGTGCCAGAATGAATATCTCGGGAACTGTCACCCTGTTAGGTTTATCCTTTATGACTGTGTCTCAGATATACCGAGGTTGGTCCAATAACTGAATAACATCCAGACGTCGGCGATTATGTGGTCGGAAACAGCTTGCTAATTCTAGAATCCAACCGAAGCTGACAGTACTTGTGCGAAGTAACAGAAATTCCCCTGTCAGTCAAATAACAATACAGTGGTAACCAAGGAGACATATCAGAGAGGTATGGGGTATTGCAGCCAAAGAACAAACCAGGTTCCACTCCTGTCAGCAAAGAACAAGAATGTACGGTTAGAGTGGCCTCAGGAACATTAACGGTGGATAGTGGAGGATTAGAAAAACCTTGCTGTTCTGACGAATCGCAGTTACCTCTGTTTCACGCACGCTGATGGCTGGAAAGAATTTGGCGGAAACAGAACGAGTCTAAGGAACTATCCTTGTAGGTGCCAACAGTGCAAGCTGGTGGAAGGTGTAAGTGTTGGGGTATTTTTTGTGCACAGCTCTCCTTCCCTCAGATACTAGTGGAGCAATATTTGGATGCCATAAGCTATCTGAAAGCTGTTTCCAACCAGAAGCATCCTTTTAGGCTACAGCGTATCCATCTGCAAATGGATTCTTCCAGCAGGATAATGCGCCATGCCAGGCCATAATTATACAGATATAGTTCCGGGAGCGTGATTTTGAATTCAGCCTACTGTGGTGGCCTTACCAGTTGCAAGATCTCAATCCAGTTGAGCCCCTGTGGGATGAGGTAGGAAAAGCTTTTCGGAGTAGAGATACACAACAATACAATTTGCAACGACTGCTGTATAAATAAATTGAGTCAACATGAACTAGCTTGCACGTTTTTGATACTTCATTGAGTTTTCCTCGCATACAGCGCAGTTGATATAACCATTGTCCTCTTCACACCAGATTGAAAAGACCTGAGTTTGAATCCCGTCAATGATGTGAAGAATGAATTTTTATGGTGTTTTCTCTCTGAACTCGGGTTTTTCGTCTAGCAAACAGGCAAATCGATATAGAATACACGCAATTTATAGACATAATATATACGGAAAATTATGGTCTCAGTCACCACTGCACTTAAAACCCTACAACAAACAATCTTCATTGAGTCCATACGACGACGAATCCAGGCTATTAGAGCTAAAGGGAGACCTACTTGCTATAAAGCATGTATACCTAATAAAGTCGCCACTCAGTGTAAAATAAACAATTAGGCCTTTAAAATTTTTTCATTATGTTTCTGTTTAAGTAAAACTTGAAGAAATGCAATGCATTCTGAAATGGTGTTGGAAGAATGGCGCCCCTCCGCATTTTCATTCTGGTGTACGTGCCTAAAGACAGCTATTTTCCTGAAAGATGAACAGGTTGCAGGGAAGAATGCTTTTTAATACCCTGAAGGTCAATTTGGAAGGTTGCTTTTAATACTCCACTCCCCCCTAGGACTTTTACATAGGGATATCGTGTATCTTGTGTGAGTGATGACAGTAAACATATTGAACCTCTAGCAATTTATGTAAAGTTTTGTTTCTATGTATTTAAAATTGGAAATGTATTTGTATTTCGTTTCATAAATAATGTATTTGAAACTATTTTTGGTTAATGTTTATCAACTAAACTAGTCTCTCTCTCTCTCTCTCCCCAAACCATAGCCCAGATTTTTTTCTCCAGTAATCAGACATCCCAAAGGAGAATAACAAATTTATAGATATAATAAACAGTAGGTATAGCAATTTTGTTTGGTAAATAGAAATAGAAAATGTTTCTTTGTTTTATCAATAAACTTTCCGAGATACAGGGCCTAGATGCATGTTAAGTACCAAAGCAGCGAATACTGTAACAAGTCAATATAGTATTTTGTAATTGCTTGAATTCTTCGGTCGGTTTGCTCTTTTCTGGAAATAAATCCAATTTTTCGGGAGAACAAAATCATGCAGCTCCTGCTGAGACCGGATAACTCGGCCACAATTGAATGAAATAAAGCAATTAAAATTCCTTCCGTTATTCACGAGATTCGAGCCCATTCTTTTTCCATCCAGCGTAGGAAGATAGTGATTATAATCATTCTGTTGAATGTTCTGAGATGTAGCATATCAAAGTGCTTATAAGTAATTTTGACTCACTTGTATTTCTGTTGTAGAACAAATATATCTTATTATTTGAGCTTCGATTTATTGTCATTTCTGTTCGGTTAAATCCCACCATAGAGAGAATTTTGACGAGAGAATGTGCCCTAGAGGTTTCCTTTAAGATAATTATATTATCAGTAACCTTCTAACCTGGTAATATTGATGGATAAATCACATACGATTAAATTCGATTTGTTAAGTTATACCTAGGAACAATTAGTATGCTGTCGCTTTGGCTTTCAACCTTCGAGCATTTGTATCACCGTTTTCTAGATATAGTTACATACATGAGAGATGATTCCGATAAAGCCTGTTCTCGTCTTTGTGGTCTTCGTACCACGGTTGGTATAATCGCCATCCACCCACACCTGATGGTAAAGACCTGAGTTCGAATCTCGCCAATGATGCGAGGAATTTTTAAGGGACTTTTTCGCGTGTCTGTCGCATATCACTTACAGAAAGCACAGTGGATCTAATCACCATCCTCACCACATCTGGCGGGTAACACTTTTCGAGGTTGTCTCTTTAAATGTAACTTAACTTTTAATGAATCTTTATTAGTTTAGGCAAGTTTAGGCAATAATTTTTGATATCGGAAAGGTCATTTGAACTACCATATGGATGCAGTACAAAATATTGGCATTTTGTCACAAAGCTAACCAAACTAATGTATAAATTGTCTGGCTCTTGTTAGACAAAATCCGAAGCGCTCTTAGAACATGAACAATAATAAATTGTTTGGTTTGGCAACAAACCAAACTTGATTATACAAATCAAGAAATCTATTCCAATAAAAGAGAATTGCTGCAAAAGAAATCTTCAGTACAAATACTAAATAAAAAAAAAAAGTTGGTGCTTTCAGAATCCAGTCTTCCCTTTTCCCCGTCTGTAATAAAGGGGAAAAAAAAGCAGGAGCTTATCTTTATTGTCAATTCCCAGTGAAAATCACTTCCTTTGTGAGTTTTCGCGTATCGATAAGAAAAGTAGGTCTCACGTCATTCCTTTTTTCATCTTCATGCTTCTGAAGTCCGGAAGAAGGTATATTGACAATGCACCTAAATTAATTGACCTGCCAGGTCACAGAAATTCTTAAAGTGATTTGGTGCTCCTAATCCTGCCAAAGTGACTACCCGGAAGAACGAGCTGTTCAGTTAATTACGTGGCGAAGAGGATTAAGAGATTATAGACGGTGGTATGGAGCTACCGAGATGGATTACATAACCTCGCTTGTGCCGTAGAAGAAAAGGCCAAAAGGCTGCAACATGTAACGTAGAAGTAGAGACTTAAATTAGAGTACAATGAAAACTAGCGAACTGGAACTGGCTATGAAATGATCGTGATTCATCTGATCCCAGCTAAGACTCTAACTCTTTTTTGTGTTTGTGGATGGAAAGTAAGTTTAGCAACGTCTTTATATGTTTCGCACCACGTCTTGTTTTAATACAATTCCACGAAAGAATGGAATCAAAAGACAAGGTTTTAATCTGTATTTTTAAAAACAATGGTGCAAGTGGATACAGGAAAAGTCACTGCCTTCATTTTATTCTGATTGAAAAATTCCTAATCGATACGAATGCTTTGTTCGGTATTTTCTTCTTCGGTATGTGGTCCCCAGTGATCTGATCTCAATCCAACTGGGCACGTCTGAGATGAGGTGGAAAGAGCTTTTCGGAGTAGAGATCCAAATCCATCTACTTGGCAACAACTGCCGGATACTCTGTTTGTTTTTGAGTATTTTAGAATTTGTAGTTGTCTAGATTATTTTTAGCCTTTATGGCCACAGTCCAGGGATGAAAATACACAAATAGAGTAAAGCTGGTGCCTGGTAGTTTGCATCAATATTTAGGTTTCCAAGTGTCAGAATATTAGAAAACCTTCAGTTAGAAAAAATAAAAACGAATATTTAAAGGAATTCTAACAGTTAACTGTGATGCGATAACTACATTGAAACATGAATCATCAAATTGCCCTGATTCGAAATTGTATAATGTTATGAAGCTGGTAATCATTTTGTCAGGCGTTATACTTTATAAAATAAACCTGTCATATTAGGACCACACGAGAATCTACTCATCTGTCCATTAATAATATGTCCATAAATTATGTGTCCTCTGGTCAATTTGTCTGTTCTTTTTTCAGACGAAACCCGAGTTTCCAGGAGACAAAACTATGGTACCCTAGACCGAGACCGATTAACTCGGCCACAATGTGAAAAATACATAATTTTCTTGCGTAATTGACTGGATTCAAACTCAAGTCTTTTCCACCCGGTGTGGGGACGACGGTGATTATAACGACCGTGACACTCACGGGGGCTCATTCACTTGGAAAATACTTTTAAGAGGTTGCCACTTTAAATGTAACTTACCTTTTGGTGCATCTTCATTTAGGTTAGGCAATACATTTTTGGTATCGGAGAAGTCATTTTGAATTACATTATATAAATGTTGTGGATGAAATCCAAAATGCAGACACTTTGTGTTAGCATAAAATCCGAACTGCTGTTAGACAGAACATGAACAATAATAAATCGTAAGGATTTCAGTTATTTGGTCACCGAAACTTCAGCAACGACGACCCAAATTGTGAGCGGAGTCGAGCATGCGCTAGTCTGGGCTAGTGGAAGGGATGGGGATGCACTGCACACGATCCAACGCATTAGACCATCCATCTCCCTCATTTCTGGATCGTCTTAAAAGTACAGAGAGAGAGTCAGAGTCCTTTTGACATCAGTAGAGTCCTGTCAGTTTCTTTTCTTTTTTGGTGCTGTTCTCTTTAACATCTTTATTAATGACCTTAGAAGTGTAATTGACAACAGCCAATTTCAGATCTTGACCTATGCGGACAATGTCAAAATTTTTTGGACTGCAATTCTGACGTTAATCGCCTTCAGCAAATAATTCCTGTTGGAAAATCAATAAAACCGACAATGGATTCACAGTTATTGTAATTTCCTTTCTTTCTCTCTGATATTAAGAAGAAGAAAATCGCTTCGCCTTCAGATTCGCCTTGTTATTCACTGCTTAGATATTTTCATGGTTTCAGAGGTTGAGATTCTCTGGGTTTTGTTTTGTTTTTGAACAACTGTAAATTTACTATCTATGTCAGAAATGTAGTTCGCCAAGTGAAGAAGAAGAAGGGGCTTTGTTAAAGGAAAAACAACAAACATGGACGTACCGGAATCCACATTTCTCCGTTTTTTTTTTTTTTTTTTGAAAGCTCTTTTCGTTGTTGTTGCAGTAAGGTTTTAGAAGCATCAGCGACTAAGGCCATATTGCTCCGTCGCGTGTGTTCTGTGGTCTATTTTCTGTTTGCTGAACGAAAAACACGAGTTTACGGGAGAAAAAACCATGCTATCTTCGCCTGAGACCGAATAACTCAGCCACGTTGTGAAAAAGGCCTATAAAAATTCCTCGCGTCATAGACGGAGTCTTTACCATCCGGTGTGTATGTGCAAGACGACGATTCTATCCACTGTGTTACCAACGAGTTTCAAGGCTCTTGTCCTGCCAATCATTGAATTTATCTGTTCTTTTTGGAATCTGTACACGTTTACACCTGAATTAATGGAAGACCGATGTTCTACTGTACTATCTTCTACAAGGATCCCTGTCATTGTTTCAGTTTGGAGTCGCTCGAAACCTAAAGACTTTTATATGATCCCAAACTGCCACACCAAATCTTCATTGGACAGATTCTCTTATTAGACCTCCTTCATCATCCCACCGTGGGCAGCATACCACGGGTCACAATTAATACAAGTGAATTAATCTCTCTCTCTCTATCTCTCATTTGGTATGAAGAAGCAACATCTCTCAGATAAAACTTTCTTTTCATATAAACAGGTACATCAGCAATGCTTACTTGATGTGCATCAGCAAAGCTTCTTATCTCAGAAATTTCTCTTGCCAATGAACTCAACTTGGATTCGACTACAAACTTCCAAAGAAATTTTTAAAGTTTTTCGCAAACTTCTGCAGGCAGGAACATCACAAAGCTGACTTTGAAACCGTACACGAAGCTATGATTAATTGCTGTTCTGCAAATTCAGTGACATTTTTTGATTATTTATTGACTGCCTCTAAAATTCATCTGCGCGAAGTATTTTTGTTTGCCATGTTCTCTGTAAACGGTGTAACTATTTAATCATCAACACCATAAGCGTGTACTATAAATAGTCTAAAATAATACTTCCATGCAAGTAGCATAAATATTTTCTTGAAGATGTTTTCCCAGTAATCTTTCCTGTTTGGTGTCATTTCCCATATATAATATCTTTATTGCAATCAGTAGCTTGGAGATAACGGCTTCATCTAACGTGTATCACCCATCTCTTTTCACCTGTAAGTTCAATTATATATTCGAATTTCATTTTATTATTGTGTAAATTGTATGTTCTCTTTCTCCTTTACTATACACAGTAAATGGCTTAACTGCCATGTATACTTTGATTAAAACAAAATAAAATGAATATAACTAGTGCTTCATAAATATATATAACTAATATTTTACTATTACTACTAACTAAATTATTATATTAGGCCACCCGAATATTTAAATTCATCTGCCGTGCATTGCGTCTTATGTCTGTAAATTGCGTGTGTTCTCTGGTCGATTTGTCTGTTTTGCTGGACGAAAAATCCCAGTTTCTGGGAGGGAAACCTTGCTATCTACGCCTAAAACCGACTAACTCAGCCATGGAGTGAAAAAAGCCCATTAAAGTTCCTCGCGTCATCGACGGGATTCGAACCCTGGCGATGATGGACTCCATAGCTGAAGCAACGTCAAAGCTTTCATATTGACCTATAAACTCTACCTTGGAAAATCTGTGTTGAAAATGTGTCTACAGCTATCAACACCCTCCCTCAATCACTGCCTAGTGCCCATTTCTAAGCATGAGGACTTGTGCCTGGTTCTATTATCTGGCGCTGCTGCACCAATTTGTCGTCCAGTTCAATGAGTGAAATACCAAAGGACAGGAGTCCTCAGGCAGCCTAACCCGAAGGAAAAAAATAACAAATTTACTAGTATAAAGTTGAATGCATGTTAAAATATAATTTTAAATACTAGATTAACTTATAACCCAAGAAAAGACTACACAGCTTGTGTAGTCTTGTCCTAAAACTAGATAAGAATCGGAGTACATACAGGTCGTTAGCCCCTTAAAACAATTAAACCAAAAATTCTCAATCCCAGAGAACAAATAAATCCTTCTATATATAGTTAATACCATTACATCCGTTCCAAATTATTACTCATTTAAGAAAACAAAATTTAGTTTCTAAGTTAAAAGCTGTTTGATAAGGTAAGGTAGAAATATAAAGTCATTAATACATCAGTATATTGTCCGCTTCTCGAATTAGTAAACAAGGTGGGTCTTCTTTTAAACACCTTGTCAGAAAAAGATTGGAGTGCCGCAAAGTTCTTGGCACCTTGAATCAAAATATTGAGGTTATCAGTCCTAAGAGGTGAGTGCTGTTAAATAGTTCTTGGCTGAAGTCGTCATAAGCCGGGCAATAAAGCACAACATGCCTCCAATCTTCTACTGCTCCACAAAAACGCAAAGGGTCAGGTTCAAGTCCAAATTTCCCCAATTTATCCGCAGTGAGCCATGTCCAGTAATTAAATATGACGTTGTCATTGAAGGATAAAACCATCCCATAACTTTCTTATTTACGGCAAATGTTGAATCTTCAATGAACTTCCTGGTAGTGAGTCCTGTTTCTGGATTGCCATCTGTATTTTCACTTCTCAGTGAATTTTGTCCAAATATTAACTTTCTCCTGCCGAATATCCGTGGCCGGATTACTTACAATGTCGAGGATTTGAGTTGCCAAATATTTCTTTAAGTTAGAAACCATGCCTTGGTAAGCCACATAAAGGTCAATCGGAATACAACCTGAGATCACTTGTAATGCATTGGTTGATGTTTTTCTGCAGCATCTGTGGGTTGCCAATATAATCTTTCTCTGCAATGATAAGAGTTTGGCCTTCACTGTGACGTGAGTAACCCTAGGAAACCATATGGCAGCCGCATATACTACAATTGGTAAAAATATAGCTTTATAATATAATGCCAAAGTTTTGTGCTTTATAACCCATTCAGCTCTGGAGAGCCTAATCACATTGGCAGTAAACTTCTTAATCTTTTCAGCTAAGTTCTTTACGTGGGGATAAAAGAAAATTTATCATCAATTAAGAGACCAAGATATTTATTTTGAGAAACATAAGGAATTTGGACATTGTTGATATGAAGTTAAGGAGGTCTGTTATAATCCAGTTTATTATTAAAGATCATCATTTTGTTTTCGTCTCAGAAATTTTTAATTTGTTTATTCTAGACCATTCCAGCAAATCATCCAGGATTCCTTTCTCATTTGTGTTTCTAGCAAAAGCCTTGACTTGCCTGGAACCGAATTTGACTTTCTTTTACTAACCATTGGTCTAAAACAGAATTTTAGAGGAGAGGCCCAAGGACCGAGCCTTGTGGGCATCCTCTGGAAATGAATTTTGAAAATACCAAATGTTGTGAGATGACTTTTATCTGCCTATTTGAAAAATAAGATCTAAAAACCTGATATAGTAAATCATCACATTCTGCCTCTCGGAGTGACCTGAGGGCGCTTTCCCACCAGAATGTATCGAAAGTGCCCTCAAAGTCGATAAAAATAACCATCATGTATTTCTTGTTCGTTTTACATAGAGTCACCAAATTTTTTATAGCATCTTCAGTGGAGGAGCCCTTCTTAAAGGCGAGTTGTCAATTAGAAATCCTATTACTTGTAGCCAAAACCTTCTTTATCCTAGGCGCTAATAATCTCTCATAAAGCTTTCCAAGATTTCCTAGAAGGGATATAGGGCCATATGCCTTGGGATCCGTTGCCAATTTTCCAGGCTTTCTGAGCATCTTTAATAACGTAATCTTCCAAAACTGTGGAAAAGTCCCCTCTAATAGATATTTGTTGAAGACATTCAACAATATCTGTGGAAAATGTTGGTGAAATCTTTTGATTGCCGTATTTTCAACTAATCCCATTCCAGGACATTTTGACAGATTGGTTTTAGAAATTGCAAGTGCAAGTTCATCTAGACTAAAGAGTTCCGTGTAATTTGATCCCTTGTAAGATCCATTAACGAACCTTATCTCAGCTTATAATACTCTACTGTATGATATCAAATATTATTAAATACTTAATATTTTTTATATTTTTTTATATAAAAAAGATTCGTCGGATACTAATCGCCGGACCACCCACAGAGGGTTTCCCCTAGCAGTTATTCTATGTTCTGTCCCACAAATCCCAAAACTAGCTCTGTCATCCAGCTCTATCATCTTCTTTTGGAATGTTTGAAGTAATAATAGTCCACTCAACATAAGGTGAAGGGGGCGAGCAAAGCACGCACCAAACAGCACAAACATACGCTGCCCTACCATTAATATCCATACACCTGCCTTTAGACAGAAAAGAGCTTTTATTGATTTATTTATACTCTCAACCAGCTTTTTATAAATGTCAGGTGATATGTTCCTCCACCAGTACGGCTTTGTTCTTTGGACAATCTCGACGTGCACGTACCCGACGATCCAATACATCCCAAAGATGCTCGATCGGGTTCAGATCAGCACTTTGGGCTGGCCAATCCAACTTTTCCACACCCATGTCTTCAAACAACTTTGTTACGACCCGAGCAGTATGGCATGGCACGTTGCCTTGCTGATACAAGTATGGGCCTTCCCCGCAGTATTGCCATAATGTTGGAAGTGCATAATTGTCCAGGCTATCCTGTATTGCACAGCATTAACAGGCTATCCTGGTATTGCATTAATGGGCCGAACCCAAACCATGAAAGGAGCCCCATACCACGACACTGCCTCCACCAAACTTCAATGTTGGGAGGATACAATCAGGAAGGAACTGTTCCCCTGGCATTCGCCACACCAAGGAACGGCCATCAGACTAGTAGGGTGCGAATCTGTCTGGAGTCCACGTTCAAATTTTTTTCGAATTAAAATTTATTTTCTGAATGTCTAATAATATACTTCTCTTTTGCCATTAAATATTCTGCTTGCCTGCTTTAGGATAATTTATCTTTCCATCTTCTACTTACTCTTCTTCTACTTCATTATACAAAATGTATCATATCATCCTGATTAATGTTTGGATTGTTCCAAATTATATTATTTAATCTCCCTATATTCTACTCGCTTTTAATGCTTGTTCTTCTACCTCCTTTTTCTGCTACTCCTTTGATATTTTTCTGTATTAATAGATAGTTATATTTCTTCTATCATTTTCTCTTCTAATTCGAATCCACATCCACATCTTTTTCTATCATTAGATTTTTTCCCCCTATGGATATTTCCATATTATACTCTTTTGCTTTTTTATTAAAACAATTTGGAATTCTTCAAATTGTTTTCATTATCTGCTATTAATAAATCTTTTATTGCAATAATACTACTGCGTCATCTGAATAGAAGATTTTTCTTTATTTGCTTAATTAATTACTTCATACATTATGAGCCTAAAGAGATTAGAACAGCCGAGTCTCCTTTGCCTTATTCCTTCAGTTATTTCTTCCATATATCTCCTTGATCTCTTTCAACTTCACTCTATCAAAAGCTTTTGTTAAATATGCGAAACACATTTAAATTGGTCTGTTGTAATCTAACTCTATTGCCGGCTTTATCTGAGCAGTGCAGGTAGGCTGCTAAGACAGCATATGGGGTTTTGTCTATGATATACAAGAATTTTTCTAAGGAGGTGATTATTCCTTAGCATAAGGCAATCATCAAGCCTCATTTTGAGTACTGCGTACAGTTCTGTAGAGCTGCTGGAACGAGTACAAAGTAGGGCAACGAGATTGATGAGGGGAAGAAAGGGATGCTCTTCTCAAGAAAAGTTTCAGTTTTGAAGCGTCTGCAGGCTAGACACCTGTGAGGTGATCTGACTGAAGTGTTTCAGGCTTTGAATGGATTGAGCAAGCTCAATGCTGATGGGATTCTTCCCATCAGCATTGAGCTTGCTCAATGGGATTCTTCCCATCGATGGGATTCTTCCCATCAGCACTGAGTGTGCTCAATCCATGAGGAGGGCAGGAATTCAAACTGAAGAAAGACGGGTGGTTGACTGCTGGAACAAACTTTCCGTCTGATGTTGTGGAAATGGGTAGTTTGAATAAATCCAAGGAAGAACTGACAAACCGTCTTTTGGTATACTTTTCTTTAAAAATTTAATTCAATATTTTAATTAATTCTATAGTTAAGTTTTCTTCCCCATATTTTAATAAGTTATTATTTAATTCATCTATATCTGCACTTTATTTATTAACTTTCCTATTATTTTTCTCTGTTTGATAATATTTGTTGCTCTTTGCCCATATATTTTTAAAATATCTTTTTAAAAAAATTTAAAATCCATGTAACTGATCCATCTTTATTATTTAATTCTTTTTCTCCGATTCCGTATTATTGGAGACTTTTTTTCGTGCACCATAAAAATCATGTTCTAATTCATTCGAAAATTTAGTTTAATATGCTCTTTCCATTTATACCAATTTTAATCATTTTCGTGGATGGAACAATTGGTAGAATCGCCGTCCTCCCACACAGGATGGAAAAGACATGAGCTCGAGTCCCGTCGATGACGCGAGGAATATTTATGGGCCATTTTCACAAAATGGCTGAGTTAGTTGGTCTCGGGCGAGGGTAGCATGGTTTTTTCTCCCCGAAAATCTGGTTTTTCGTTCAACACAAGAGAAAACCGACCTCAGAACACACACGCAATTTACAGACAGTATGCAATATGACCTTAGTAGCTGATACTCCTAAAAAAACCCCAACAACCACACCTACCCATCTGTTTTATTTCATAAATTTTCCTGATATGATTTTGCTTTGATCTTAGCCAAGTCTTTTACTTCTTCTACACACCACGGTGTCCATTTTAATTTGTTTTTTTATATTCCGTTATCTTAATGTTTCAAATGCTTCTTTATTTATATAAATATTGATCCTTTTCCATGCTTTTTCTATTAATCGATTTTGATGTCCCATTTCTTTTTGATTCTAAATATTCTCTTAGTTCAAACTGAACATGGCTGATGGCAGTCAGTAACATTGAGTTGTGCAACACTACAACAACCTAAATCAACGGTGGCTGACGTGATCACCAAATGGGGAAGTCATAGTGCTAATATACCCGGACACTTTCGGGTAGAATGCAGAAATTGACGCAAACAGACCGATAGACACTCAGAAGAGTGGTAAGTATATCCCTCCTCAGTTGCACATCGAATAATATCAACCAGGAGTTCAGGGAGGCCACAGAAACTGATATTAGTACAAGATCTGGCGAAAGATCCATCCATTTTGACGCGTGGTCGGAAAAAAGAAAGTTAGAATGCTCCCTTGACTGTTTGATCGTAAAATTAAATCAGTTTTTAGAGAAGTGTGGAAATTCTAATGAAAAGTCTTCCAGAAAATGGTATTCAGAAAATTTTCCATCCACACGACAGATGTTAGAATGAGTGTATAAAGCCACAAATGCAGAGAATACTTTGAAGATGACCACATCCACTAAAGGTTAGCGATAATACTTCATTCCAACGTATCCGAAATGGACTTTCAAAGAGATGCAATTGAAATATATCAATATTTGGTAGCATATCTTATTTTTGTAGGTCAATTTGCGCAATAATTTTTGTATTATTATAATGGCTGAATGATTCCAGGAAGCGGATTTTGTCTGCGCGTATCAATACAAAAGGGTAAAAAAATGGTAAACAAATTCAAATTTTTTCTTGCAACCAATTGTTTTTATGACTTCGTGATAGTAATTAATATTCGTCTACCACTTCTACTGGACTTTCCAACTTTTATAGCTCGATCAAATAAGGGATCTATGTGATTAACTCTTCATTTTTGTGTTAAAATACAACAACTCTTTGAAACCCTTTGACTCCATTTTTAGCTTTCTCTGACAGTAATTTCTTGAACTCAACTTGTCTTACCCCACCAGCGGTTTGTTGTATTTCTAAACTAAAGCAAATATTGTGTTTTAAGTGTGAATCATTAACTATTCGCTAATTTTTAGCTTCTAATCACAATTTTGTATAATAGATTTCAAATGCAAATCATTCAACCATAAATGTATATATTGGTAGAGTATGGAATAAATATGTGTAATGTTTCACCAAAGAAAGGAGACACATCTCAGCATGGATCACATTTATTGTACTTTTTAGCAGGAACACTGGAGTATGTTTAACTCCTGGCAGTTCTAAATTATAAACATTTGTTCTGGGGTACATGTATACTGGAAAGTTTTCTTTTTGTCATGCCAAATCCTTTGCTCCTTATCATGGAATACTCATATCCACTTAGCCAAAGTACAAACATTAAATCTATTAATAGCCTAGCATCTTTATTGCATTGCCATGGTAACTGACATACACGCGAATCTGATATGAAACAGCTAGAGAAGAGCCCAAAAAACATTCTTCTCTAGAACAGTATGAGGAATTCAACTACGTGTGGCACGTGATTAAACTTTTTTGTTTGTTTTTTTTGTGCGCTCCTTGTTAGTCATATTTTTTTCCGGTCTAATGAGCACGCGCAGAGAGCCTACCTGCTGTATAAAAATAGGAAGGTTACAAGACTTCCATAGAAGAGATATGCAGTTAAACCAGCTTTATAATAAACTGCATGAACTGCATCAAGTCAGCCATGAAAGAACAGCTTTCTCATTTGTTTTTTTTTAAAGTCAAGAGTAAATATACATATTCATATATATATATACACACGCACGCACACACACACACAGTTCCGCATGCTGCACGGAACAGTTAAACTTATGACCTGCTCGTGAAAGCTGTTTATAGTTAAACACGCTTAATACAGAGGAAGGGAGAAAAAATAATAATAATAATAAAAACAGAAAACTATCTTACAATGAAATATCGAAAATGCTTATTTACAAGACTAGATTATTGGCTTCGCGTTTTATAAGAGATATTTAAATATAAATATATTTGAACTAGTAAATATGAAAATGGATACCATTTTGGATATTTTATTGAATTCGTATTAGATGTACATTCTGATGCAAGAGGACATGCACGCAGAAAGAAAGATAGAAAGAGAGATACGAATTCGGCCCACTATATGCGTTGATATAAGCGACTTATTTATCTATTGCTCCATAGCAACACTAGTGTTGCTATGGGAGCAGTGTTTTTTCATTCAGGTGGTATTTAATCCACCTGGATGAAAAACCACTACTTAAAGAACCATTTGTTTCCGATTAGCCAGAAGAAAATCCGGATATTTTTGTCAAGCAGTCTTCACCAATGGCTGAGCCATAGTAAGAAGAAAGCCCAAAAATATCTCTGGTATCCCCAGTCCAGATTGACTCAATCCCGTGATTTTTTGAATTTGGTTCATTACAGTCCAAGGTCAAGGCAGCAGCGAATGTGATAATCTAACATTAAACCATTTATAATTGAGATGCATGATCTAAATGGACTCTTTAGCCGAATCTGGTTAAAGAGTCCATAGACTCTTTAACCAGATTTGGTTAAAGAGTCCATAGACTCTTTAACCAAATCTGGTTAAAGAGTCTATGGACTAACCAAATCTGGAACAGTGAAAATTACTAATAAAAGTTAAATTTTTAGAAGTATATATTTTGCAACACTACTTATTTATCGGATATTCTGACTGTTCTCCTATGTTTATAGTTTGATAAGTTTGTTGATTTAGTAGGGATGTTTGAATTAAAGTTGTCCATATTCGTCAGTAAGTTAACAGCAAACTTTGAATTCTCTCTCTCTCTTTCTCTCTAACTATCTGAAGCGCTCTCTTTACTAACTTTCTAATAATCTCCTTACTACTGAGGCAAATTCCCAAGTTTACTTTGATCTAAAAAACTTACATCTAAACTTTCTTAAATGTTTATCGCATTACACTAATAGAACCACAAATCTGTAAATTTCAAAAATATTTTTAAGTTTCATAAATCACTTAAGAAATATCTTTTATACATATAAAATTCTTTCGATCTATTAGGATCCAGTATTCCGAAAGCTGCATTTGGAAACAAAAAAAAAAAATAAAGAAACAAAACAGCTATCTCAGAGTGGTGGTTAAGTAACTGGAGATAACAAAAGTAATCACAAACTTCACTGATACCATTTAGGATAGAAGACCGCAAGAAACATCTGAATGAGTTCTTGGTAAAACAACCAAATTTCCTTCAAAAAAATGAAAATCTAAATGAGTTACAACTTCATCTTAGGAAATCTAAGTGTTTTTGTGTAGATAAAATTGCATTGGGTGACTCCAAACAGGGATTTTTTGCCGGTTGTCCAAATCATGAAAATTCCGCAATGAGATACAAAAAGAATATCTTTATCTTATAAATAATAAAAATTTCCTTTTGCTATTTCAAGATTTCTCTTTCATCAGTAATGTTGCATAGACCCCTTAGAGATTTCACGATTCTTAGAGCCTCCTTTAATTGGTGTCATTCACTCCACTTTTGATGTAGAAATGAATCTTTCAGATGCTGATTGTGGTATAACAACAAAAGCAGAACGAAATTAGACTTAGATGTGCTCTGGGTTGGAACATTCTGTAATATGGCACAACTGTCGAAGTTTCTATCTCATCTGGGAGCCTGGAAGGGTTACAGATATATGGAGTCTACAGATGAGGATAGGGAGTCAATGGACCGGGATGAATCGTAAAAAAAATGATGGTTAATACAGATTAATGGAACGATATCTTTTGGAAAATGCAGTGGTACATTTTCAGGGAAAACTATTTGATACTTTTTATTATAAATAACTCTTCCTAGAGATAAATACAGTTGAAGTGGATACAGTATGTTGATCTATTGAGGTCTTCTTTATGGCACAAAGATACACGAGACAGCAAAGAGTGCCTGTTGTTCTTATAAGAAGGAAAATAAATAATCGACTCCCTCAAATATAGAAATTCCTTTGGAAGAAAAAATGGATGTTCTCTTTTGGTGCAAGAGAAACTCCACTGAACTGTGATTTGGTATAATAATCGTTTGCAGTTTTTAAACGACAATTAGAAACTAAAACTGACCTTTCTCCATCTTATTTATCGAGGACATACCCTCCGATGTATAAATAAGTCTTCAACACACCGTGTAAGTTCACCCCCATACTCACCTTTGTTGTTCCTTGCTGTAATTCGGATGAGCTGCAACTGTTACAAAATTAGAGCTACCAATCTAACATTTAAAAAGAAAAGTTAGAACTATTTTTTTTTTATTAATTTCCCTCTTTCGTGCTTAAACACAAAAGGGGTTCTTTATATAAGAAAAATGCCTTAAGTTTAATGGAGACAGTAATCTTTTCAAGTGGCGGGTCCACCATTAATATGTACACAGAACATGGCTAGCTGCGCTGTACATTCGGATCGCATCCCCCTAAGCTAAAAGTCTTCCTGCAGTTTGATTAATCCGGAGTTCTCCGAAGTGTTTCGTCCTAGCCTGAAGACGTCACTGCACGCGGCCGTAATGATTCCAATGTGAATTTCCGGTGGATCAGTCTGCGATGCTTCGTCCACGTGCACCACGCACTCTTGGCAGTCGCGTAGAAGTCCGCTGTCTCCATGAATCAGATGACCCAGGTTAGAGTAAGTACCCGGTACGTCACTGGGAGACACTAACAAACACGGATCTCTTCCCGGTCTTCTGTCGCTCGAGGCTCGACGCAGTCTTTTCCTCGTTTCGTCACGGCAACACTCCACGCCGTGCTCTTCCGACTCTAAGGGTTCGTAGCCGTTGATCGCAGCGTTCAGAGAGAAAGTCGAGCCCCGAAGTTTGGTGAGTAAGCTCCTTGAGGGTTTCCTGGACTTCGACGAGATCACGTAAGAACTAGTTCTCAAGTCACCCATCGACTGGCTTGTGGAAGACGGCTTGTAATAGATGGGCACACGTGTCGCCATCTGGTGACAAGTGTCGTGATCACATAAAGGGGTAGGCGGGTAGGACAGAGGGGGTGGTAGAGGAGGCGGAAGAGGGGGAGGAAAAGGCTCCGAACTATTGTCTTTCGTCAGCTGAAGATCCAGGTACACTGCGGAATCGGGGGTGATGTCTTCGGTTCCGCACGCTGCATTGACCCTTCCCACCTGAGTGTCCGCTTCACTGTGAAGGTTCAGATTCAGCGGCAGTTCATGAACCCTGCGTGCCGTTTGCGTGAGGATCGGCGACACGCTGCGCAACATCACCTCGTGTCCTTCGACGCTGGAGTTCTTGTCGTCTTCGGTTTCGCTCCTGTACGAAGGGTGCTGCACCATCCCTCCGCCGTTCAGGAAGAACGTCACGTCGAAACTGTTGGCGGCGCTCTCAGAGCTGCACGTGCTGCCGTATTTTCGCAGGTTGAAGTCCAGCGCACTGTTCGACAGACCGTTTCGGAAGGTCACGTTGCTCAGTTGCTCGGACGAGAGGTCGAAGCTGTTGTCGGTGGTCTCGATACTTACCCGACTCATTCTCCGGAACCTGCGGTGGTAAGCATTCTGGAAGAAGGGCGACAGAGAACTCTGCACGATGTCGTCGTCGAGCAGCGAGTGGAAACTGGATCCGGCATTGGCCTTCGTAGAGTCGCATTCGTCGTCATTCGCCTCCTCGTGTCTCGTGTCGTCTTCGTCGCTGAAGTCCATCGGCTGTTCCGGGTCTTCGTCGGTGCGGAAGCGGATGAACCCTTTGTCTTTGTACAGCATGGACGCAGGTCGAGTGACGCTCGATCTGCTCTCGGACACTGCCGACAAGGCCATCTGGTTGCCGAAGGTTCGTTCGAGGTCATCGAGGCCGTCGTTGGTGGAAAGACTGAGGTTCCTCTTGGATCTGTAGTAAGACAGGAGCGACAACGCGCTCGGGTGGTTCGTATTTCTTCCTCTTCCGCTGTAGGGGAAGTTGCGCATCGGCAAGGTGTTTTCGATATCCGTAGACGGAGTGCGAAACGTTGGCAACGAGTTAGTTTGACCCCATCGCCTGTTATTGGCTGAGAATGCGCAGTTCCTGAAACCTTGAAGGTTGGCGTAATAATCGGAATGCGTTTCGAAGTCGAAGACTTCGCTCTTGTTTTGACGGCATTTGGTGTCACAGGTGAACCACGTGAGTACGTTGCAACACTTTTTATTTTCAGTCTCGAACTGCCTCAGAGGTTGCGTTACGACGAAGGAGATTATACCCGCTATTGAGAGCTCCACCAGACGACTGGCAGTTTGGTAACTCCACCATCCCCAGGGTTCGGGATTTGCACGAACGAACAGCCCGTAGATACAGAGAAGGCCGTAGACTTTCAACACCACTTCCAACAGTCCTGTTATGGCACACGCCAGCATGGTTCTAACAGCGAGAGTGAGGGTGGGCCTCGGTAGTTTCTTGGGCAGTTGGGCGCCATCGATGTGGAGCTTGGTGAACGTGACCCGGATCATCTCCCCTTGCTTTTTCAACGCAGCCAGATGGATTCGTTTGAACATGATGACGTACGTGATGAAGATGGTCAAAGTCCACAACAGAAAAATCCCCTGAAATGAATAGTAGACCACGGGGGCATTGACGTACGTACCAATAATTGCGTCCGTGGTTACGGAGAGGGACAAATGGAACGCTGCGATACACCCGAAGACGATTGGCCGCTGGATTCTGGAAGGAAGGATCTCCGTTTTGGTCGATTCCAGCAAAGCCAAGAAAAGAATGGTGAATGCCGAAACAAAACAGGGATGGGCGAAGCTGAAGGTGAGGCGAGCAACAACTGGAGGAAGAGAGCCCGAAGCGTTGTAGGGATCAAAGAGTAAATTTACGGCTCTGGTTGTAACCGCGACAAACATAAGAAAGTTCACCGTTAAGAAGTAGCCAAGACTGAACAACCTTACGTAACTACGTAGCCTGAAGATGCTGATGAGGCAGTAGATGGAAAGAATGGCAAAAAAACATCCGGCGGTGTATATGTGAGCTTCCCAGGCGGCACCCCATTGTTGCTTTGCCGATTTCCACTCGGGGTGATCGTTTGAGGCCACTCCGGGTGATTTCACCACGGGATCTTCGTTTTCTTTCATTTTTTTAGGAATCAGTTTCTTCTTGAGTAAAGGCTCGTGTTCAGAGAACACGCTCGGTCCCCGATTCCAAGGGGGATCGTTCATGTGACTGTCCAAAGTGGTAGAAGACACCGGTTTGTCTGTGGACAATAACTCTTTGGATTTCCTTTCGTGAAAATATTTGTCTTCTTTGTTTGTGCGTCCATCATCTGCCAATGGTTTATAATCTGAATGCGGTACAGCGCTGCCATCTGTTGGAGAAATGTTGAAATCACTACTGTTGCTCTTTTGTTTAACTGTTGGTATATATTTTATGATGCCCTTTCTCTTAGATCCTGGAGCGGTTCCGTATGAAGAGTTTCTGGGTGTTTTAGTGGGAATTAAGGGCACCGATTTCACTACGCCCTCGTCCCCCTTTGTCAACGTACTGTTAGTTCTCGTTAAATGCGATTCTCCCTTATTTTTACCGTAAGTTCTAACGTTATCTTTTTTATCCGGCCCTGAACGACTTGACGAGCCATCAGATGGCGCTGCCTTCTCTATTTTTGGAAGTGAATCTTTCGAATTTAAGGTGAAATAGGGCGAGTCATTAGAGACATCGGATGTATCGTTATCGCGATGGAAAATAGTGGGATAACTGGCTTCCGATAGATGACGATCGCCATTATTGACCCATCTTCCGACATAATGGGTCTCTTCGCCGCTCCGGCCCGCTTGTGCATTTCTATCTACGTCCACGCCGTCTACTGATACTGCCGACGCTGCTACAGCACGTGTAAGCACGTCAGCGGGCGCAGTCATCTTCCAGTCATTACCCGAAAAGGGAGAGACATCGCTAGCGTATCCGTGAGGCGCGTGCACGGACGCATCGGTGGGAATATTCTCCAAAGTGCTCTCATATTGCCGGCTGATATCTTCTCGCTTTCCTGTCCGAACCAAATCACCACCTCCTTGAACGACTGGGAGGCGCGAAGACGTAGATGGCGCTGAAGTCCCGCGGAACACGACATCGGTGCTTGTTTCGCCCGTCGGAAAAAATTGCGACGAGTTGGATGACTCCGACTGTCCCAGTGGGTGTTTAACACTAAGAAGAGTATCCAAATAAGACGGATTAGCAAGCCGATGGTCGCTTGTCGCATTTTCTATGGTGTCTGGAGTAGGCGAAGAACTTGCTGTAACTGCTAATAAAAGATTTAGTAGTTTACCATTCTTGGCCGTTCTGTTGGATGTCTGGAACTCTTTGGCCTTACCATTAATACCATTTCTGCTGTCATTCGTTATGGGCAAATCTACAACTTGACTGAGAAGAGTTGAAGGTACAATGAGTGGGATTGAGGTATGGTTTTGGATGCGTACGCCATCTTGAGAGTGGATTCTTTTCGTAGTGAGAGAAGGAGTGATAAGTTGGGCTATTTCCGAAAGAAGGGGTGAGGTGGTTGTGGTGAAACTCCTTTGCAATGATTCCGTAGAAATAAAAGGCTTCAGTAAGGTCTCGTTGGAGGTCGCTTTATACAGAACATGAGCACTTGCCGACATTCCTGCTGCTGCCACCAATATCCCGATAACGAAAGTGGTCACGGGAGGGCCTTTCATGATGCTACGTACACACACACACACGCCCACTCACACACCGCACTCACACCACAGGCGCATGGATTTTGCTCGCTGATCACATCTCTTCAGGATGGCAAGGACATCTCTGTAATAATTAAAGTAACTCGGAATACACTCTGACGTCAAAGTTCACGTGGCGTGTTCCATCTCTTTTATTTATTTATTTGTTTATTGTTTCTCTTTCTGTCGCTTCGCAGTCTAATCACGATCTCTCACGGACGTTTCCAATTTTCTTTCTCACCGGATCCTAATCGCTCTTGACCAGATCATTACAATTCAATGAACCAGAACTCCCTGAGGATCTTGCCTAACAGACGGAAATAGAAATCCCCACGTGGGAAAATCTGAAGTCTGTTTTGAATAACTCAGAGTCATTTTGGCAATTTTGGTAACTCTTTGCGTGAAGTTGCTAGAGTTTCTTTTGTTTTTCAGGTACCCTGAAAAATAAAGGAACAATTTTTAGTATAGAAGAAACAAATAAGATCTAAAAGAAAGTTAATGAAAAATACAATTATGTTTATATAAAATAAAGTCAAAAATCGGTATCCATAAGAACTATCAACAAACCTGACAAGTTAACATGTGGTGAACGTCAGAATGACCGCAGTATCTACCAGAAACTGGATGAAAGTCCTAACATCAGAAGGAAGATCTTCAGTTTACACTAAAGACTGACGAAATTATACTAAAGAAATAAAGTCAAGGTTAGACTGAAAAGAAGAGTACTCCCAGAAAATAATGGTATTTTTTTCGATCTATGATTAAGTGTGGACAATGCCATCGCGGCCAGCACAGTGGATATAATTACCGTCTCCCCACACCAGATGGAAAAGAGGTAGTTCGAATTTTTCTGTGCCTTTTTTCACATCGTGCCTAAGTTAGTTGGTCTCAGGAGAAGGGAGCTTGTTTTTTTTTCTCCCGGAAACTCGGATTTTTCATCCATCAAACTCGGCCATAGAACATGCATATAACAGACATAATATATACGGCACTGATGCGCCTACAACCCTGTAATAACAAGTGTACAATAGACTTTAGCCAGGGGCTCAAAATTTTTATCTGTATCTTCTTAGTTCAGTCTAACTCTGTCTGATTCCGGGAAACCTCGGTTCATGTTGTCAGACAACAATGGAATTCATCTAGGGCGCAAAAAATCTGGTTTTGTGTTGTCAGACAACAATAAAATTCATCTACGTGGAAAATCATCGCTTCATGTTGTCAGACAACAATAGAATCCATCTAGATGTAGGAATCCGAAAGTTTTCTGTTGTCAAACAACAATAGAATCATTTTGGTGTAGAAATTTGAAAGCTTCATGTTGTCAGACAATAATGAAATTCATCTGGGTGTAGAAATTTGTGTTCCTATCATTCGTTATACGATCCTGATCATGAATTTTCTGATTTTCACTTGCTTGGGTGAAAATAAATTTAAATAAACTTAATTCACATAAAAGAATAACTTTTGTAGAAAAGTTTCGCGGATAATGCAAAAGTTCAAAATGCACTCCATAAATTCCCCTATTTACCAAAGAGCTCCATTAAATGGAATCAGGAAAGTTGGTTCCATTTTCCAATAACTGTAAAATAATCAACATATTTCTGGAACAAACTGATTTTACGCTACATTTAAATTCAACTGGTTTATTCACTCACTCTCGAATTTCAACTTTAATAATCGAAGTATAAAAAAAAAAAGCATGAAGAATAATTCTCCAAAATGTATTCCATTCCTTCTTTTTTTGCGAAAAGTATTAGAGAAACAGATCAAGTAGGCTTACTCATGCTAACTGAATACTTAAGTCTAAATGACGCGACTGAGATTTATTCCGCTGCTATACGGGAACATTTACGATTTGTGCCTATCGCTCGCGTTCTTTCGTTTTTCCTTCTAAGAGAAATCCAGTGAAGAATCACACAGATTTCTAAGAAACATTTATTTCTCATTAGGTTAACAATATTTGAAGAACGGAAGCGATTTTGAAATGAGATTTAAAAAGAAATAAAGTTTTAATGACCTTTAAATGGACTAAAATAAGATTTGATCACTATTAACTTCGTTTTCAGTAAGGATTTTGATCATTGAAATGGTACATCACATCCAGGGCGCCACTGTCTGAGTGGTCTACTCAAGTTTTCTAATTGCTATCACTTGGTTCTTCTCCGCTTATTATAGACGAGTCGAAAGCGAAATCACAGGAGCTAAACTGGAATTCAGGCAATAATGTACTTATTTTTGATCATAATGACGTAAATCATGACTTTTAATATATTTTTCTTTTCTATTGCCAGAATTACAGTGGAAAATAGCCATTATTACACGAAATTAGAGTCGTTTAGAGATGTCCAACTAATGTCCTAAGCACATCTCATTATATCTTAAATAAAGCATTTTAAAGATTATATTTCACCTGTGTGCTTAAATTTCATCGCTAATAAAGAAAAGAGCATGTTGTTTCTTGAAGATGGATACGTAGATATTTTAAGGGATTGAAGTCAAATATTTTGGGGTAATTGCGCGCCTTATTATTGGAATCTTTTTTTATGATCGCATTATGGCCAAGTTAACCGGTCTCGAGCTTGTATTTGACTTTTTTTCAGAATAGTTTTTTCTTGAAAATACATAAAACGACTATTGAATATATGAATTTCACAATCAAGTTACGATGACACCTCAAAGCCTTAGCTACCCCGACATTATCAGAAAATAAGCAACAAACAGAACAAACAAATACAAAAATTCAAATTCCGTCTACAGGAACATAAAATGATCCACACTCACTGGCCAAAAAAACACTTTTATTCAATATCTAGTAGGCCACCTTTTTCCCGAATTACACTGGCACATCGTAAATTCCTCTAGGTACTGAAAGAGTTCAGTTTCACTTCTCACCATTCCTACATCCGGATATTTTTCAGTTGCTGTAGAGAACGGTAAAAAAACTGCCCTTTCCAACATAACCCAGACATTCTCAATCGGATTCAAACTTGGAGAATTAGGTAGCCAGGATAGATGTTGGAAATCTGAGTGAAGTTCTTCGAATTATTCACACACAACTTCTACAGGGTGGATTGTTGCCTTGTCGTCCAGAAAGAATCCATCACAATCCGTGTGAAAATGAAGTATTGCAGGGTGAATCTGAGCTGATATATACGACAGAAAGAAAGATATTCATTGAGGTAACAACCTTTTAACTGTATGAACGAATCCAGTCTGTCCTACAAAACAGAACACACCGTGTACCACGATATCACTCCAGCCGTTTGAAGGGTGGACACAAAGAGAGAGTCTGGATGCATGACTTCACGAAGCTCACGCCATACTTTCACCCTATCGTTTGTGCAAAAAAAAGGTAAGTCGAGACTCGTCAGGCCACGTTATCTTTTTACACTGTTCCCCATACCAGTCTTGGCGTGCTCCAACCTTCTTTGGTAGAAGTGTGCCTATACCAAAGAAGTGTCTTTGGCATAGGCACTAGTATTTCCTCTGTCTTCTCAATGGTCTCCTGCTCGGATGGTAGGAGTAGGTTTTTCACTGTGCGGTCGCATGTTTTTTAGGCTCCTGTTCAATGAATAGTTTAAAGGACTATGCTTAACATCTTGTCGAGTTTCTGATATCCAGCGAATCAGTTTTTGGTGTGCTTTTTCCTGAGGCAAGTTGTACCCACTAAATGATCAGGTAAACAACTTTATTCTCAATTTAAAAACTTGAATACATATCTTATTTTGTTCAGCCAAGCATTATAGCCAGCGGAATGCTTTCCACCACGTTGACCAGCATTTTACAGATCGCCTAAATTAGGTCAACCGGCAGGTGGTCTGTATACTTTGTCTCACTGCAGCGGACATCGGCTACCCTCTGGGGCACGTAAAAAGGGAAAGTCGTGTTAACGCTAAATATAACTGAACACAAACACTCCTCACATAGTAGGAAGTGCTTTTATTGCCTAGCAGTTGAACTCTTTAAAAATAAGGAACTTGAGAAACTAAATAGAATTTGCAGTAATATTTCTAATAAATAAAAAAAAAAAAATAATAATAAAAATTGCAGAAGCCTTCTGCCCCAACTGTAGTGCTACTCTAAATATTTGTTCTTTGCCAATTTTCCCTCCTTTTAATAATCATTATGCCTGGTCGCGCAAGCCAACAAACTTGTGATTGCTGCGGAAAAAATATTAAAGTCTTTTTGATCTGTAATGGCCCCTGCAAAAGAAGACTGGGGGAGTGCTGTTCTGGAAGATCTACGATTCCAAAGATAAGTTCCACGGCTCGATCTAGATACTACTGCAGCCAATGCAAAAGCAGTATTTCAAGTGCTGGAAAAAACAACGCAGAGAGAGACAGCACAACAACTGACCAAATCTCTCCCACTCCTGCGGACTTATCTGTCGAGGAGCTACAATTAGGCGAAATCTACTGCCTAGAAAAGGGAAAGAGAAGCAGTTGTGAACCCAAGGATTCACAACAATTGTCTCGCCCGCATCCGGACGTGACTGAAGAGACCAGCAAAGAGGTAAACAAAGATGCACATAAAGAAACAAACGAAGTGCCAGAACCAGATGCAAACCCGAACCCCACTCTACCCCCTCTAATTGGAACCCCAGTTGACCAAATTATGGCTATCAGAGGGACGCTTGAGGAGTATGTGGGGAAATCATCGAAAATTACTGCTGCTATCCGCACTGACCTCATTAACATATTCAGCAAGATGGAGACGGTGATTTTTAAACCTCTACGTCGAATACGAAAAACTGCAAGCGAAATGGGAGGTTCGCCCTCAGAAAGGGGGAAAACAAATGCAACACCGCCCCCCTACCTTTTCGGAGGCGTTGCGAAATGGCGCTAAAGTAGCATCCCATAAACCAGATGGACCCCAAACCAAAACACTAACAAGAAAGACAGAATCACATATAATCCTGATTAAGCCAACAGAAGACGCGCAGTTTGACACAAGTGATGCTGTAAAGGAAACCTTAACCAAAAATCTAAAAGACCAAATGAAGACAATCCAGATCAAAAGTATGCGGAAGACTAGACACCCAGGTGTGGTAATTGAAACCAACTCCAGAGAAGAGGCACAAACAATTTTAAGTAATGATAATATGATTAAGTACGGTTTAAAGGCAGAGGCTCCCAAGAAAAAAGGACCCTCAATTGTCTTATTTGACATACAGCAAGGTGTAACCCCAGAAGAACTCAAAGAGGAAATTTACCACAAAAATCTAAGTCTGCACCTACCTGAGGACACTGTGGAAGAAGACGTTAGCCCAAAATACAGTACTAAATCTAAAACACATTCAAATGTCAATTGGGTAATCCAGCTCTCCACGCGAGCATGGCAAATCTTAGAAACACAGAGTCGCATTTTCATAGGCTGGGGAAGCCATAGGTTTAAGGAGCATATTTCAGTTACGAAATGTTACAAGTGCCTTCGCTTTGGCCACACATCACACACATGCAACCAGCGTGATTCAACATGTGGCCACTGTGCCCAGAAAGGGCACAAGTACAGTGACTGCCCAGCAAAAGACCAGCTCCCAGTCTGTGCAAACTGCAAAGCAGTGAAAGCTCCTCATCAACACTCAATCAGGGATGGGAACTGTATGGTATACCTGAAAGCCAAAAGCCAATACCAAATGAGAATCCACTATGGATAGAGGCCCCTCTATAAACTGCCACCATGAAATAAAAATAGTTCAACTGAACGCACAAAGAGCGAGGCTGGTAGCTGACCAACTAAAAGTGAAAATAGAAGAAAACCAAATTGATGTGGCCTTATTACAGGAACCATATGTTCGCTCAGGTGTGGTCACAGGTTACCCTGCATCCTATAAAATGGTCTACTGTAAAACCGAAACCCCATGGGCAGCAATAATCATCAGAAACCCAGAAATCAGCACAACAAAGATTACACCACTCTGCACTGCAAACAGTGCCTGTGCACAAATCATAACTCAGTTAGGGTCTTTGTTCCTGTTAACAATATATACTCACCCTGGTGAAGACATCACCCCAGCGATCTCAACCATTCAGACGGCTCTTGAGACTCTCCCGGGAGGACGACTACTAATAGCCATGGATGCAAACTGCAGATCTCTGCTCTGGCACAGTCGCACCCCTGACAGATCTGCACAAAGAAATGGTGCAAAACTAGAAGAATTCTTCCTAGCCACAGGCCTCCAAGTAATAAACCGACCAGATCAACTTCCAACTTACAGCGGCCCCCTTTGGGAGAGCACTATAGATGTTACAGCAGCCACCCCAGACATTGCCAACAAACTAGCCAAATGGACTGTACAAGAAGCCTGGACCACGTCGGACCACAGAGCGATATCATTTTCTCTGGTTCGCTCTGTGGAACGGACCCCTCCGATCCCACGAGATGTGATACGGTACAATTCAAAAAAGGCAGACTGGCAACGTTTTCGGACTGAGCTAACAAGAAGACTCCCTGAAGACACTCCACTCCCTGAAGCACTCCCTTCAGATGATTGTGTACAGATTATTACCACTGCCATAAGATCTGCATGTGATCTCTCCATCCCACGCAGAAGGCCCTACCGATATGCAGTTCCCTGGTGGAATCCCCAACTACAGGATCTCAGAAGAAGAGTCCACCATGCAAGAAAAATGTTCCAGCAGGCTCGATCAAGGCTACCTCCCCATGAGGTAGATGCCGCCAGGGAGGCTTATCGCATTGTCAGAAATGAATACACAAAGCTAATTCGTAAAAGTAAAAAGCAAACGTGGCAAACCCTGGTATCCACTTCTGGGAATAAGGACCCCTGGGGCATAGTTTTCAAGATCGTAACAAACAAGCTGCCGCGAGGAGAGGTACTCGATACGACACTAAAGATGGATGGCTCCTCTACTTACACCTGGAAGGATAGCATTAACAATATTCTAGACACCATTTATCCCATTGAAGCTGCAGCTATGACTCAACAACAACAAGAAATAGTAGATGAAAATCACAACTATCATCCTGCCTCTGTGGAATCCCCCTTCACTAACATTGAGATGGACTTGGCAATAAACAAAATGAAAGTAGGAAAAACACCTGGTGCTGATCTGCTGGAAGTGGATGTGGTTAAAAAATTTGCAGAATGCTATCCTGTTACTCTCCTAAGCCTTCTAAATAGGTGCCTGACAGAAGGCACATTTCCAACATCCTGGAAAACGGCAACCTTGAAATTTATATTGAAAAATCCCGACAAGCCACCACAAATTCCAACCTCCTACCGCCCGATTGCCTTGCTCTCTGTAATGGCCAAGCTACAAGAACGCCTGCTCCTATTTCGCTTAACCGCCAGATATGAAGAACAAAAACTTCCAAGTGACAAGCAATTTGGATTCAAAGCAGGTAGCAGCACAGAAGATGCCATTAACAGTTTAATCACTCAAGCAACTCACACAGCCTTTAAGTACTCCCTTGCAATCATGGTAGACTTCGCTGGGGCCTTTGATCGACTATGGTGGCCCAGTGTTCTTCGGAGGCTTCGGCAATCAAATGTTTCCAACAACCTATACAACAGTTTAAGGTCATATTTAACTGGTAGAAAAGTCCAAGTTACCAACAGATTCCAGACAGTGACTAGGTACATCGATCGAGGCTGTCCGCAGGGCTCTGTGCTTGGCCCTTTCCTCTGGTCTATTGTCCTGGATGAGTTCCTGGGCATGGACCTGGGAGGTGTTGAGCCCTTGGCCTTCGCGGATGATCTTGTCCTTTTGGTATGTGCTAACACCAGGACGAACTTAGAGAAAATGGCAAATGGAGCACTGGTAAAACTTCAGAACTGGGCAGCCCTGCACAACCTTACCATTTCAGGAGAGAAAACAAAGTCCATACTCCTTAAAGGCAGACTACAAATCACAAGACCACCTACAATAAAATTAAACTTTATGCCCATACGGCTGCACGCTGAAGTCAAGCTCCTAGGTATCTTCTTAGACTTGGGGCTTACCTTCCACCACCACCTAAAGTATCTAGCCAACAAAATTCAAAGGTACAGTGCTATGATAAGGCGGGTCAGCAGGGCAGACTGGGGGCTGAAGCACAAAGCTCTTACTCTGATATACCAAGCGGCATACGTGCCAATTGTCTGTTATGGTGCCTCCATCTGGTACCGAAAAGCCATCCTAGCAAGAAATAAACGTAAGCTGGATTCAATCCAGAGGTTCATGCTCCTTTCAATTTGCAGGGCATGCCGCACCGTCAGCACCCCTGCTCTGCAGGTATTAACTGGATGTCAGCCACTATACTTAGAAGTGGTTAAAGAGGGCTTTTTTATCACTTAAGGAAGGGAGTTCCAACCCAACTGCTAAATTTTCAACTTGACACCACAAACGGCACCAGGCAGGAAAGACAACGGATAACCAAACATCTACAAGAGATATGGCAACATGACTGGGACACTACAACAAAAGGGGCCATCACAAAACGATTCCTTCCATCCATAAGTTCAACTCACCCAGAACCTCCACCCTGGTTTTCGCCTGGCCTCCATGTGACCTTTATCATCACCGGCCATGGATCCTTCCAACAAAAACTGACCGCCATGGGAATCGAGAATGACCCACGTTGCCACTGCGGCGAAGAGGAGTCCTGGGGGCACCTCATGTATGAGTGCCCCAGCTACGACAACATTAGGCTTAAATTCCTCACCACAATACAGAGAAACCCTCGCAATCAAGAATTCACTCTGCTACTCGAGGAACATACCTATAAGGCATTAACCACCTATGCGCAAGAAACATTTGCACTTAGGCGAGCTAAGATTGCAGAACTCAGAGCCCAAGAACTAAACCGGGCCGGCGTGGGATAACTCTCCATTCCCCCGGAAAAAACGCAGACATAATTATGCAAACCCTAATAGGGTAGGATCCACTGCAGGCACCATCCAAGGTGCGGGATGCTGGCACTCCTCGGAGTGCGGGATTTAAAAGTCATCGCAAACCCGAAATGGGTAGGATATACTGCTGGCACCGATCTAGGTGCGGGATTGCTGGCACTGACCTCAGTGCGGGATCTACAGGCACTATGCCATTGACAATTACACAGGGGCACCTGTCCCCTGTGACTTTTAAACCCACACTCTTTCCTATACTTCGCCTAAATTAGGGTGGATTTATTCTCCCCTGTCAACCCACCCAAATTCATTCTCCCTCAAATCCTCTCTTTTTCTATGCTCCTCTCTCTCTCTTCCTTTTTTTTTTTTTTTTTTTTTTTTAATCTGTTACTTTATTTTACTTAATTTTTTAAATTAATTTATTTTTTTTTATTTTTATTATTATTTTTTTTTATTTAATTTTTTTATTTTTTTATTTTATTATTATTTTTTTTTTATTTCTTTTTATTTATTTATTTACTTATATTACTTTTTATTTTTATTTATTTTATTTATTTTTTATTTTATTTTTTATTATTATTATTTTTTTTATTTTATTTTTATTTTTATTTTTATTTTTATTTATTTTTTTTTTTTGGCTCCGTCAGGAAGCTCAGGCAACCCTGGCGGAGGCCAGCCAGAGTATAATGGGCAGCCTGGCTCACCTCCCAGTGGTGGTGGCGGGCAACGTGGGGTTCCCTTAGGGGCCTTGCGGCTAAGCAGCCAGAGACAGAACAACAGAACACAGCACAACTCTGTCACAAACCAGACACCACACTTTTTCTGGCTTTTACAGAGATTCTGTAAATTCTTCACAAAGTACCATGGCGCAGATGTGGGAAACCACCGGTGGCGCCTTCCACAAAACACTATGCCACTATGCCACTATGGTCTCCTGCTAAGCGTGCTCCAACGACGGCACCATTTTGAAAATCGGAAAGTCCACCTGTTTGCCCATGACTTGATTGACTAAAAAAGCCCGGGAACGTGCACAGTGTTTATCTGATACCAAGGAACTTATGATTATACCAATACAACTTAGATTACCGTAGAACTATCTGATAATTGTAAACCTAAACTCAGTGATATAAATCAGCAGGAACAATGCTTTCATCTTTAATCCAATCTTATTAAAATATTGATTTTTTTTGTATATATTAAAACAGCAGTCTATTTTATTTGTAGTTGATGTTTTATCGAACATAGTGAACCAACATTTTTGGCTCGGCAAAGATGGTAAGTTCAGTGCAAAACATGCCTCCCGACCATTTATTAACTCAGTCATGCGTTGGTGCCAATGCAGACCAGACCTAAAGGCAGTTTGCCTAAAAAGGGAATGAGGAAATGTATTCAAGGGTGAAGGGAAAGCAATAAGGTTAAATCAACTAATGAAGTCAAATAAATGTATTTATACGATTTAATTTATCTAAATTAGAGTGTGCCTTTAGCTTCATTGCCGAATTATACCGAACTAAAAAGATGTAAAAAACAAGATGAGAAAAATCATAAAATCCGTATTATCGAGATTCGGATAATCGGGATTAAGCTATATATATATATATATATGTATATATCTTAATGTTGAATTTCAAGGCTATTTATACTGCAATGCACTTACTTTCTTCTGTTCTATATAAAGTTTAAAAAACTTTTTTTTACAAGAAATTTAATATTTTGTTTAATTTTTGCCAAAATTTAAAAAAAATACATATATATATATATAAAGAACAGACGGACGGAGACGGACAACTCCGTTATCCGCTCGCAACCCGAATACCAAAAACACAAATTACAAGTCTTCTCCGATCAAAAGATACAACTGCGAACTTTGTTCCAGTCACGAGTTCATCAATTCCTTTTTTTTTTCCAATTTAATGTTTAGAATTCAGAATTGTGGAAGTGGAGGGAACCGTATCAAGTCCAACAAACTACCCAAAGCAGAGTCGTATATTAAGCATATGCAAAAGTCGACAGGGATGGAATGCTAATCAAAGGACGCATCGATCATGCAGATGTCAGTGTTTGCGTCAGTGCCTTATACATGAGATATCCAAGGGTGTGCAAACAGTGGTCGCTTTCATTGCTAGTAACGGACGTCGCCAGAATGCAGAAAAAGTTCAGCGCCTGCTGCACGAACTCGGATGGGGGAGAAATGTACACAAAGTAGATCATTAGTGCAAGTTTTTTTCTTCCCCATATATTAAATCCCCCTTAGTCAGCCGGAATAGGAAGGGCGAAATCTGATGATCAGTGGTGTCTCCAGGATTTTAGTTTCGCAGAGGGATGGGGGTGCATTAAAACGTGATGAAACTTTGGAGACACGGGGGATGATAGCCCGCCATATAACCCCCCATAGTGCACCCCTGCTAGTAATTCAGGGGGCTATATTCACCCGCTGGGAGAAAGAAGTTGATGAGTGTCTTTTTAAGTATTCCTGTACGTGTCTTCCGATTCAACAGCGCAACATTAATCATTCGATGCAGCCAATTAAAACTGCACTAATGATCAATAACTAGGTCAGGTCTTTAAGACGAAATAATCAGTTCAAGGCAAAGGAGAATTTCAGAAACAATTGTTTCATTTCTAATGAGAATCCTATTCATTGACGACCGACCTCCTCCCAGTATGGTAAAAGATGTTTTGTTCTTCACAAAAGACTTATTTTGTAGCCTAAGCTTATTTTCAATGCGCTGTGCCCGAAAGAATGTAAAAAAGAAAGAATGTAATAAATTAATGTAACTTGGCCATATTGATCGGTCGTCTCAAATGCGTGGAGGATGTTCTTTTTCCTCGCTAGATGGCAGCAATATAGGAGAATGTTTCCTTGGATAAATCAAATTTTATAGGAGAAAGGGAATTTCTCTTTCAACTGCTCAAAACCCCCTGAAAGTCGCTGTGTTTTAGAAATTGAGGAGGGTTGAGTTTTTGATACTTTTGAAAATGTAGCAGTTGAAGTGCAACAAAAGCCGCATCTTGACTACTGCATACATGTCTGGAGGCCTCGTTTTAGGAAGGATGTAGAGCTGCTGGAACGTGTGCAGACAAGGTCATCGAGATTCGTGAAGGGAACTAAAGAGTGGTCTTACCAAGAAAGATTTAGTTCTTCAAATTGTAGCGTCTGGAGAGTAAGCAGCTGCGAGATGATCTGATTGAGGTGTTTAAGCCCTAAATGGATTCCGCAAACTCAATGCTGGTGGCATTCTTCCTCTTGTTCAGACGAAGCACATGAAAGGGCATAAATCCAAATTGAGGAAGGATGGTTGTAGGATAGATGTGTGGAGGTTTGCTTCAACCAACAAAGTAGCTGATTGTTGGAACAAACTTCCATTTGTTGTTGAGGAAATGGGTAGTCTGAATATACTGAAGGAAGAACTAGACAAATTATTGTAGGGGATGGGCAGGTGATGTGGATTTCTTTTTGGCTAATACTTTATAAGCTTGCTTTCTTGCATCATTTGCCTCTACTAATACTAGTACTTATCTATCGCCTAATTTGATCGAGTGGTTTTACATCGACAGGGTAGCAAGTGATATCATTTCTACGATTTACTACTTGGTCGATTATGACTGTGAATAGTAGTCCAGATAGCATGCCACCGTCTACAACTCCTACAGTAATCCAAGTCCATAGATCAAGATTAATATTACGCATATACACGTATTATTATTCTAGATCAAGTTATTACACATATTGTTATCGTGGATGAGTTTAAGGTTGTTAGACATTTAGCTTAATTAGATTCTCAACCACTGATAATTACAAAGACAAAATTACATGCTTAAACAGGCACTAATAGAGATATGTGACAATAAATACAAAATTGGCAAATGAATATCAGTTTAAAATCTTATTTAATCCCCTAATTTCACCACCCCTACGGTTACGTTGCCTGTCAGTCCTAAACAAAATCAGGAAACGTCCCTGTTCATCCCGTCACTCTTATCAACCTCCACTGTAACTCAACGCGGCCTTGTAAAGTTTTGATTCACTGTCTACAAGTACCCAAAAGGTTACTAAAGCTTTGACTCATTACATGCGGTTTGCTGAAGAAAGATGTGGTGGTTCACCATTGTCTTTTCCAACACGGTCATTTGTTTTCAATGATGAAACGAACTTGGTACAACTCTCCTCTTCAGGGAGGATTGAGAATGATGAAGAAAAATCTACTTCGTCCCTTGACAGTTCAAAGGAGAACAAAAACGTGATAGGAAGTCAGCGGAGGATTTGTCACTAGACTTCAACTTTGGAGCTCTCTGAATAAGGGCCCTTTCCCCTTATTCAGAGAGCTCCAGTGTTATCTACATTTATTTTGTCATACTATGTAATTACGATAGTAATAATACATTTATTCAAATAATAATTAAAAATAAAAACAAAATACGCTTTGCTACGTCATTGTTTTATACTTCCAGTAGAATCTGAATCCTTGGACACATCCTTCTTTGCCAGGGTTTTCGGGTAGGATTACGCCCGGTTATTGGCCCTTAAGCTTGCTTGCAGACAGTCCCAGTAAGACATCAAACACTACAAGAAATCCCACGCGGCAAAAACAAACAGCAGTCGTTCTTAGAAGAGAAGCGAAATAGGTTCCTTTGATCGAACGACCACCGCGGTGTTGGCGAAGACCCCGAACTTTATTAGTTCTGATCTTGTTCTCCGCATGTCTTGTGTTGAATGCTTATTACTTGTGGCACTGATTAGCCACCCCATTTTAGGTAGTGTGCCAATACGAAAGCACTTTGTGTTACTGCCCGAGGTCTATTTGCCTTTCATCATCTGTTTTCTTTTGTTATTTGCTGTTGGGTTCCGATATTTACTCAGATTGCGTTTTTGTTTCACGCGCAAGTCAAATAACCACTAGAACAAGTTTTCTCTGTCGCTGGAGAAGATAAATTATCTAAGAAATGCCAAGAATTTGGGAAGAAAATCTATTAAAGCACGTTTAAGAACACGCTGATATACTGGTATGTCTCTATTTTCGAATTTCTTTCTCAGCTTGATGTCCCGTGTGTTGTCGTTTAACCTAATTACAGCTTATACGCCAATATATCCCAAGCATTTTCCTTTCGAACTGTACGTAAATAATTTATCTAAACCAAGACGTTAAAATGGAAAAATTTAATTTCATGGAAGTAATGTAACTAAATTTTCAAGAGAGATTGAATTTCGTGCCTTTTGAAGAATTTTAAATGTTGTAGCGACGAAAATTTATAAAGAAACTTTTCTTTCTTTAACCTGTTTCTTTTGTTTTAATTGTTAATTAAAATGTTTTTGTTCTATTCTTAATATAAAATATTATTTTATATTTTATATCAAATAAAATTGAATATTTATCTATGAAATGCATGCTGTGTGTATTGTAAGAAAGTTCTGGACTCTAAAGAGACCATGGCTGTTGACGTTAGAATTATATTTACTCTCTCTGTTGCATTTTTTCTGGATTTTATCCGAAAAAGTGGTCATTAGGACTATATAAAGACTGGAATTTGTCAACTTGTTTAAAATCTCGATAATTAAATGATTTCAATCAAATACCGTATTTACCCGTGTACAGTTGCGCTTTTTCCATGAGAAATCTATGCAGGATATGGGTATTTTGTATTAGTATCATAAAATGCTCCCTAAATTTCTTCAACTTGATAGTCTCTTGTGTAGTACTCTCCAACGTAGCTGTTGTCCTTTGGAAGGTAAGGATGATACTTTTGGAGTGCTGGAAGACTGACAACATGACCTTGTTGGAAAACAATTGCACCGCGGCTATTTGGAAGGGTAGCGAAGATCAATGTTTCCATTTTTTGCTCATCTGCTTTGTTTCTGGGTATTAGCGATGTACGGGACATTCATCCATCGTCACAGTTCGGTCAAAAAATTATCAAAATTCATTCTATAAAGCACTCTAACACTTGTGTGGAACACTATTGTGGAGCTTTTGAGGACGGATTGCCACCTTGGACATCTGCAAACAAACCCAGGGCTAATGTTCACTTCATTTGCAATAAAATTTATCGCTACACGTCTGTCTTCAAGGAGTGGCTGTTTCACTCTAGTCACAGTGGCATGGGTCTTCGTTCTCATGGGTCATCGTGCACAGTGCTTCTGCCACACTTGAACTGCATCTTTCAGTCTCCAGTGGGGCAATCCTCTTCATATACAGCTTTCATCTCCTCATGAATTTGTGCTGCTTTTTTACAAATAAAGAAATTTCATAACGGATCGAACTTCAACCTTCTCCAGCGTATCACCTCTCGCAGTATTCGTGGCTCTAGCTCAGTAACCGATGAATCCAGAAAAACAAATGAATATACATTAACTTTTAAGACAGTAATATATTTATAAATATCATATCCTTAAATCAAAGATTTCTATGTGAGGGCAATTACGTGCTGACCACCCCTTTAAAGTTCAGACACCTTATTATATTGTATAATAACCACTAAATTTCCAGATTTTGATGATCAACTATTCTGCGCTCATGTCAGTTGGTTATTAATAGATGGCAGCCTCATTTGTTAAAGAACCAGACTTTTAGATTCGCTATATGTGTAGAACAATGGCACAATTAGCATCTGTGGACGATCACAGATAGTGAAAGTACATTGGCAAGTTTATTTCTGCTGATGTCCATTGTCCAACAAAGAGTGAAGTGGAAATCAATCGATGTTATATATTTTTCACACGAATGGTTTCCATTACTCCAGTTATCATTAAGTTGCAAACTATCCTGAGATTAAACAGTCCACTTCAACACTCTATTGTTTCTCGTGTTCAAATGACATATCTCAGTTAAGATCACCTGCCACATGCTCTCTCATTGTTTCTACCTCCTTTCTTTCTAAGTATCTCTCTTAGGAAACACACAAAAGACGAAGTCCAACTTCGTGATAGATCATTTTGGTGCCTCTCGCTGGTGGCCACAGAGGCGCCTCCGTAGCCAGGTGGGAAGGAGCAGCAGTGGTAGCACACGCTTCTTGATTGGACCGGGGTTCGGGCCCGTCACCACCAAATACGGAGCATGCGGAAAAGTCAGGGAATGACCACCGCACCGGAGCAATATGGCCTTAGTTGCTAATGCTCCTAAAAACCAAGTAACAACAACAACAACAACTGGTGGCCACATTCTCATTTTCTTGGTTTATGTGCTCTATCAGCGAAGATAATCTCCTGTCATTTAATATGTCTACGCAGCTGAGACAACCTCCGATGGCTGTCACAGACGTTACTCGACACACCCGCATTCGTATTGATTTCGAAAATTACTTATCTTTTTCCTTCTGACATGTGCACAAAATCATTTCAATCCCACGCAGAAGAAGCCTGGAAAAATTCAAAACTTTTGTTAGGTTGCAATTGCCTGTAAAATGGATAATGCGCTACTCGTGTCCTGTATGTCGTAGAAGAATATTACAAACGTTATTTCCCAATTACTCAATGCGTATATTCCATTCGATTTTAAGTCTGAGAACTTGAAATGGTCCCAGAATGGTTCACGAACTGTTGGAACAAGTAGAAATTTCTTCTTCAACGAGAGAATGGATAAATTCGAACCCGCTTCATATACCACAGTTCTTATATTCTGTATATCTTTTAAAGTCCTCTAGTTCAAAAATGGAGTTTCACAGTGAAAGTTTTATTCGTCCTGGTGTATTCTCGTGCATTGTTATTATAGCCCTATCCTGTTTTGCTTGAATAAAAATAAAACCCTCTTGAGTTCGACATTAGTTTATCTCAAGACAGTTCGTCTTCTTTCTTTTTTTAACTTTTTTTAGAAAAAATTCTAGAGAAAAAGATCCTTCAGTGGTCGATGTGATTCTGATCTAGACAGCAAACAAACGTTTAGCGAATAAGTCATGCGGGTCTTCTGATACTTTAAAAACACTCCATATTCATCATCGGAAACTCCTTCTCCACCGGAAGTCCAAGAATCAACTTCTGAGGCGAAGAAGAAATGGCGAACTGCGATTTCTCCCTTCCATCGAATTCGAAAGTGGTTATTTTTATTTCAGTAACTGGTTTTTGTTCCTTCACGTATCATCTTTTAAACCAGATTTTAAAATTTTTTTAGTTTTACAAAATAGAATATGTATGGCATTTTTCCAGACTTCAACAACAAAAATAAGGTGACATTTTTAAAAGCTTTTGCAGCTTTATTCGTCTGTGCGCTCTCAATACTGCTCTTTCTTATAACATCGAATACGTTAGGATGGTTACCTCAAATTTCCTCTGTACAGACATTAGTTTTGTAATTCCCCACTGAGAGAATCCCACACTTTGGGACTTCTACCCACAATTACGAGCCTGTGCTACCTCTTCTATGAGTCCTATGTGTTCCATTTAGAAATATAGCATGGGCATCGATTATTCGAAATCAAAGTTTTACCTGGAAGCAAAATCTACCAATTTTCAGGGAAACAGAATTCCAAACATCAATAAACGCTTCTTCACTGAAACCAAGCCTTAGCTGTCGCATTACGTGTATTTTGTCTGTAAAAACCATGCTACCCTCGTCTGAGATCGACTAACTCAGCCACGTTGTGAAAAAGACCCATAAGTTCCTCACGTCATCGACGGGACTCTAACTCAGGTCTTTTCCACCAGGTGCGGGGGGGCAGCAATCCTACCAACTGAGCTACTCACGAGGGAACTTTATGGACGGTTGACCACGGAATATTAAGATGTCTTAATACACTGTGCGCTGCCACTTTATTAGGTACACCTACCTAGTAGTGTGTTGAGCCTCCTTTAGCCTTCAAAACAGCCTGAATTTGAAGTCATTGTCATGTTCCTGGAACCATTCCATAGTGATTCGAGCTTTGTGCAACGGCGCATTATCCTGCTGGACGTAACCATCTGACTGAGGATAAACTCTCAACATGAACGGATGCACTTGGTCAGCAACGATGTTTAGGTACGAAGTGGCATTCAGACGTGAATCTATGGGTATCAATGGACCCAACGTATGCCAAGAAAACATTCCCCTCACCATAACACTGCCCCCACCACCACCACCTTGCACAGTAGTCGTCAGACATGACGAGTCCATAGATTCATGTTATTTTCGCCACATTCTGAGCATTCCATCAACATGATGCACCAGGAACTTCGGACTCGTCAGACCAAACACTGTTTTCCAATCCTCGATAGTCCAGTGCTGGTATTGCTGTGCCCACAGGAGGCGTGCTCTCTTGTTCTTCATTGATAACAAAGGTACGTGATGTGGCCGTCGGCTGTTGTAGCCCATTCGCGACAAAGTACGACTAGTGGTCCGTTGCGATATTTTTTTCTGCGCACCAAGGTTGTATTCTGACGTGATGTGCGACATTGTGGCCCGTCTGTTTGCTTACACAATCCTAGCCATCCTCCTCTGACCTCTCTCATCAACAAGCGATTTTCTTCCACAGGAGTGCCGTTGAGAAGATGTCTTCTGTTCGTTGCACCATTCTCGATACACCCTTGAAACTGTGGTGCGTGAAAAGTTCAGGAGAACTGCCGTTTCAGAGATGCTTTGTCCAGCACGTCTTGCACCTACTACCATGCCACGTTCGAAGTCCGTTTGATCACTCCTTTTCCCTATTCATGCTACGGTTTGTACGCTTAACTGATACTAGAAAGGTTGTTCTGCTGCATCTGTATCCACAACTGTGGTCATATGACTTGTGGGACAAACCATTTGTGTTCACAGTAGGGTGTACCTAATAAAGTGGCAGCACAGTGTACCTCTCTAGCGTTGAAGGACAACTCACGCGGGTGGAGTTATCTGCCAATTCCTGGACTGTTTCGGAGAATCGAAATAGCGAATTTCAATTATCCGAATGTGGATAATCCAATTTAAAAACCAATGTCTTTAAATATAATTTTTGTATTTACAGAATAATTATTATTTAAAATACCAAGTCATCTACGCCTACAAACAATCTGCAAACAAACTTATTATTGCTGTTCAACTTGGCAATTTATTTTGTATAATCCTGTAAAGTTCTGTCGTTGGACAATGAAGCGTGAATAGTTGGATTTAGTTCAAGCAAATTGCCAACTTGGAATTTCAAAGTCGACTTCATGTCATTAGGAACGTGTGATTTCCACAATAGACTTCAAGTACCTCAAGGTGGGAACTTAACAATTTCCAACAATTATCATTTATGGGAACTGCTAGTGAGACACGAAAATCTGCTTATACCGAGTTCGAACAGCTTCTGCATAAGTGGAAAATTTCGTCGTAGCTTAAAGATATCTTAGGAATGTTCAGTGATTCTGTAAGAGTGGATAATTCTGGCAGCTGGAGGGTTATCGTAAGCAGACCCGTCAGACAACAATGTCGTTAGTCTCACCAGCTCCTAACAGGTCACTCAGATAGACGTAGACAATCTGACAGGTAGCGCTTCCATGAAATAGGATTTCACGCCTCAGTAGCCTGTCGTAATCCGCGGATCAGTGACAACACCAGTCAGGTATTCTTCCAAGTCGATAAGAATGGTGTCAACATTGAATAACAATCTGTGGAATCACTTGTTAATCGTGGAAAAGATTCGTGATAGATTAAAACAGAAATAAACTGACAACATTATAATGAGTGACTACGAATTAAGGGAAGTTAGAGAAATTAGGAAGAAATTTGTGTAATCTACCTTTCACAACCAAATATTATCTCTGAGCCATTGATCCAAAATAAAGACATCATATCAAATTATAGCACCATTTCAGGTGGTATTTATTGGAGAAAATATTTAGATCAACAGCATCATTGTTATTTACTTTTTTTTATGAAAACTCCAAACACGAAAGGTATTAGAATCTATAGAACATAGCAACGTGATTGGGTTGAAGATTCAAAGATGAAAGAGGATACTTGTCGACATTAGACCTCAATTTCTGTAGAATGTGATTTTTCAGGAAATACGTGTGAAGGGAAGTTGTTCCAGAAAGCTGAAATTGAAGGGATAAATCAACCAAGGAGAAAAGTTGGTTCTGTAAGTTCGAAGTTGGGCAGAAAATGGAACACCAAAGATATGCAACGCGTCTATTGTTGTTGTTGTTGGGTCTGTTGTTGTTGTTGTTGGGTTTTAGGCGCATTGGCAACTAAGGCCATGTTGCTGCATGTATACTGTCTGTAAATTGCGTGTGTTCTGAGGTCAATTTTCTGTTGGCTGGACGAAAAACTCGAGTTTCCGGGAGAAAAAAACACGCTACCGTAGTCTGAGACCGACTAAATCAGCCACGTTGTGAAAATGGGCCACAAAAATTCCTCCGGTCATAGATGGGATTTGAACTCAGGTTTTTTTCCACCCGGTGTGGGAAGGACGCGACCTACTAACTATGCTTAGTATCCACGAGGGCTCAACGCGCCTGGTGAGATTGGCAAAAGGGTGTTCGTGTGAAGAAATACTTCAAATATGAGGTCAGCAGAGCTTGGCAACGTTAAGCGAAGTCTGTTTGAGTTCTATGAAGCTCTCAGAGGGGACAGTAGGATTAATGACGGTGAATCTTTCACGATTATAGATCCAGGGTGTCATAACTTTAAATTATGGGAAAAGAGGTTTAGATTGGATTGTAGGAAGGTTTCTTTTAGCCAGAGAGTGTTAATAACTGGATTGAGTTACCTCTGTGGATAGTTGAGGTTGGTAACTTAGGGAAATTCAAACATCTGCTGTACGTAGGAAAAATGAATTTTGATGTTCAGTAAATTGCTTTTAGGACATCTTTGTCTCTTTTTTATAAAGTGAAATGAGCCATAACTAAATAAAGAGGATTAAGGAGCGATATAAAATAAAGGAAATACGTCACACCTTATATTGTACAAAAGTGGATCTTATAGGTCAATCGAATTCAGATCTCCTAATGGGCATCACAGGCAATCTGAAGTACGTGTGGAGCAATAAAAACATTTTAATAAGGACATAAACGATATTCGAAGAATCCATAAAAGAAACCACACGCAGTTTATGCAAGATGTTGCCCATCGAGCGAAAATTGGCAGCGTTAAGGAGACAAAGTGACCTGCAGAGTACAAGTCGCAGCTATTGACGTGTGACCTTGCGTTGTAAAACAGCAGGCGACTCCTTTGTGTCGTGATATACAACGATCTCTTTGAAAACAGAAAGACGTTGCACAGAATGTCATGGAAGCCATTTAGATAAAGGTCCAATTTGAGTGTAAGGATGACGTAATGGTTTCCAACATACTGATATTCGAAGTGTCACAATTGAGAATAATAGACTATTCATTATCTATTCACAATGTCGTAATCCTTCCTGTGGTGATGAGTTTTGGAACTTTTGTCTTCAGAATTCTCTTCCGCATCCTTTGAAAAATATATAAATTACAAATTGAACGCGGTCAACAAATTTCTTAGGTTGAGAGAAAAGCCTGAGTCCGGGAATTTCAATTAGGATCATCATGAAATTTGTTATATCCTCCATACTACACTTACTGGCCAAAAAATTAGAAATCTTTATATTTAGTACTAGTAAGGCCACCTTTTTCCCAAATTATAGTCCGTACAGGTCATGACATGGATTCCACTAGGTGTTTGAGGGAGTCTAGCTTCAGATTTGATCACTCTTTCATCAGGATATTTGTCACCATTTGGAAAGTTGACATGTCTTTCCCATCAGTGGATCGATCATGCCACGTGACAAGTTACATTTGAACATCGTATATTCAATTATCTGTCTGACGTCAATTGCGAACGGTTTCTAATTTTTTTTGTCTCTGAGTGTACAGACTATAATCTGATCAAAGCAGAAAACAATATTTGAGTTACTGCGCAGTAGAAACTGTAGACTGCATAGCGTATATTCTACTGGGAATGTAGGACATTTAGGTGAGTTAACATTATGTATAAGACGCCTGCCTGTTGTCTTTACAATGTTCATCTGTCTGTTCGTCCGTTCGCATGCATTAACTCGACTCCCAACGGATAAATTTTAATGAAATTTTATATTTGGGCCCTTTAGAAATATTTATCAAGAGTGCATTGGATATCGTCAACTTTGCGAGATTTTATCAAACTTATTTAAAGAGGTAATTTAGGGCACTCAGTGTCATTATACAACCCTATACACAACCGTACGAAAACTATTTCAAATATTTTGTAAAACTCTCCGGGCATTTCCACCGTGACAGCGTAGTGGTTCGGCCTCTTTCTAGTACATTTTGAAATATTTGAGCTCAAATTCCAGCGAAGACTGAAAAAAATTTTAAAGACATCCATTTGAGACTGTACTTATCCAATCTCAGACGGAGGGAGTAGGGTTAAATATTTATATTTAAGCTCTGGATGTATAATCATATCTGTCTATATCTAAAGTAATCTTATTACTTTTAAGAAAAATTTACATACGAGAGATGATTCTTATGCATTTTCAGCTGCTCGATTTGTTTTTGTTTTTAATACATTATTTAAACGAAAAACTGTTGTTTGCTCGTGACTTTAATATTTAAAAGGATATAAATATTCATAATACAATATGCCGCGTTATGCAGAGAGTCCTTGTACTTTTAAAATGTCATAGCTGGATCTCCAGACTTATAAAACGTTTCGATTTTTGCATAGAAAAAAAAATTCGTTATTAAAAAAGAGGACAGCAAAATAATTAATTTAATCAGTTATTTATTTATTTATTTATTTTTTGAAACAAGATTGTAAAAGTCTGCATTTTTCATTATTTTGCTAGAAATGGAAGAATCAAAAGCACCAGCCTCTGAGTGGTTCCTTCATTTTAAGGAACAGATAGAAGTCGCACGAATTCTTTACTGATAAAATTCCGAAAAGAACTAAGCCACGTGAAGCGAAGATGATACCTTTATCATGATATGTCACACTCCTTCAGCGCCATCTGTGATCTATAGTATGTCGAGGCGAATACTTTTGTTGGACACTTCTTCTGAATCCTGAAGTGAATTGTTTATGACGATAATGATGATGGTCTTTTCTTCTAATCAACGTGACTTAACAACTTAGTTAATGTACGCACTGTGTTACATTTTAGGCACATTAGCAAATCGTAATAATTAATAATTACAAAAAAGAGAGGGAAAAAAGCAACGACTTTTATGCGCAAACCGAGAAAATTTTATTTCTGAGCATCATGCCTTAGCTATATACGGTATATGTGGTACGTATAAAAAAATTCTATTGGTCAGATTTTAATGAAATATGGAAATAGTCGATAAATCTTTTTAACAGGACTAAATAAAATTTCCTAAAAATCCATTCACTGCGAGTTGAGTTATTACATGCGGACGGACAAAGAAATAATAATTGTCTCATTTCTACTGGTTCTATTTTAATGAAATTTAGCAAGCTAGACACCTATCTTTCTAAAAGGCCCAAGTATAAAATTTTACAAAAATCCATCCACTGGGAACCGAGTTATTCCATGAGGACGGACAGACACAGAAGTAATAACTGTCGGATTTCTATTAGTCTGATTTTAATTAAATTTGGGAAAGTTCGCTAAATCTTTCTAAAAGGTCCAAATATAAAATTTAATGAAAATTCATCCACTAGGAACCGAGATATTATATCTCCTAGTTGCTGATACTTCAGACTTATTTCAAAGTTGCTGAAACGTGGATGTCTAAGAGCATCAAGAGCACATTTCTTGCAAATTCAACTTTCTGGTATTATTTAAAATGTTCACCGAGTATCAACCATCCCTTAAACAAATATTCGTTTCTATTTGAAAATTTTCAAGCCATGTCCCTTGAAAATCGGCGTACAATCGCTTATTTTTAACCTCCCCCTTTCCCCTCCCACTGGCTGTCCAATTTCCTCCTCCAGGTCAGATGTTACTCGAACATGCATTTCCATTACTGGCCAATGATCAGTGCTCTTACCATCATGTACGGTCTCTAGAAGACATACGATCCTTTATCACCTTGTCAACCTCGCATCTTTCCGCCTGGTCAGCTATCTCGCGACGGACAAGAACGTCGAAGAGACATCCCCCCCCCCTCACGTTTCTCCCTCCTTCTCTCCATCCTCTGATGCCAGCTTTGCCACTTTCAGAGTGGCTCGCTAAAAGGTAAAGCCGAGAAGCACGTGGATGTGAATTCCTGGCGATGATCGTGTTGTCTGCTCTTCTTCTCTCCGTTGGGGTGACTCATTCGACCTCCGGACACATTTCGTCCTCGGAAGGAGAAAGTAGGGGGGGGGTGTTGCTAACCACGTGCGACATGCTTTAATGAATGCCCACAGGAGCCAGAAGATTAATGACGCACCACGGACAGCTTCCGTTTGTATTCTACACGAAAAGGGATTTGTTGAGAAATGAATTATTTTGGTAATGGTATTTCAGTACTCGTATAATACTACTCAATACTCGTACGAATAGTATTGAAGTAAATATTTCAAAAGTGTTGCGAAATAATGATTTTTTTGCTGTGAGAATATTCACATTTCACTCGTAAATTTTTTTCCCGATTTTTCTTCTGATAAAATAAAAAACTGAACAAAAATGGGCCTAAAGATGAACCTTGAGGTGACTCTAGGTTTATTGATCTTAATTCTAAGATACGCCACGCGTGGATATATAAAAATTAGAAGAAAATCGTATTTGCATTTTTTTTATTCCTAATTATGACATAATTCCTTTAATAAAACCTCGGTTAATACAAACAACTCGGATATAAGAATCCAAAGATTTAAATCCAAGCGTTGAAATGGTGAGACTGAAAATTACAGATCCTGATACCACATCAATTTTGGAAAACTTACTCAAGAAGCTAGCGATATAAATGAAACATTTTAAAGAAAGATTGGATCAAAAGAATTGCATTTGCATCCCACTTCTAACGTTTCCTGAAGGGAAAGACAAACTTCGCCCAAACGAGGCCACGCAAACGCTTTCTGCAGGCAGTTTTGAAGTTAAAAGAAGTTGAAGAACACGACTTGCGCTGTGGGCATGGTCTGCCACAAGTGTTCGTGATGTGTCGTGATATATGGCATTTCAAATATGTTGCACACGTGTTGTGACGTGTCTGGCCAGTGCACGCACAACCCTGGAGTTGATTATTTTATACTTACTGCTGTCACTTTACCGACAAGTTCTCTTCCTAAATTTAATGTTCAAAAAAACGTGAAAACTGAAAAATGATCGTTTACCTCCGTCAGTAACATCCGTGTTCACAACGCCCTCTAGCAGCCCGTTAAATTTAGTGCTAAAGGAACTGTCCAAAGTACCTGGAATTTCAAACCTTTTATTATTTTTTGACTCTGGTTTTGACAATGTCGCTGCAATGCTTCATTTCCTTAATTGAGTTCAACGGGTCCTCCTGGGATAGCTTTAATCATCAATCCTCCAAACCTGGGCTGCTTCTGATTTAATAAAAGATCAACGGCACCATTTGTAAAATGTAACTTTTAAAAAGACATTTTTCTTATATTAGGGCAAAAGTAACCTAAATAACCAATCTTCTTGTCCACTTGATATCATTTTTGCGCCAGTGCAAAGAATAAATTAAGAAAAAAAGCCTTCTTTAAAAGTATTACGTTGTTCCTGTCGAAAAATTAAACTTAAAAAGACATAATCGATAACCCAATATTTTTAGGTTATGTTCTTGTGTTCTTTGAGAGTATTTTGAAAGGAACAGCCGATACCAGATAAAGTCAATAATGGTGGCAAAACGTGATTGATGTCTAAGAACAAGGAGGAGTAGACAGGATCTTGAAGGACTTTAATACAAAGAGGGTTGCTTGTTTGGCTGTAAAATGTTAGATTTATAAATGGCGTACGTTGCCTTTTAAGAATTTTTTGTTGATCTTTAAGATTAGGTTAGTATATCGTTATATAAATCTCAGCTGAGCATTCTTATTGATACAAGGTCGGTGGAACAGAGACAAATAGTATGCGCAGATGATAAAAAGGTTTTATAATCTGTGCATACCGAAGATTGTGGATATGCGACAGTAAAATAATCCTTGATTTTCCTTGAATTAATCCTGAATTCCTGAGCTACCGTCGCACGAGACCCACTAACTCATACACGTTGTGAAAAAAACCCACAAAAATTCCTCACGTATTGATGGGACTTGAACTCAAGTCTTTTGTCACTGGAGGTGAAAGTTGGCTAACAAAATGACGGAATAGAGTTCATTAACACTTCCGTCGCCCATAGCTGAAAGAGGTAACGAAAGGTCAGAGCTAAGAGCACATCGAAACAGTCCTGAGAGAGCTGATGACAATTATCCCAAAACGTGCTCTCAAGAACTGCCTCAGTGACCATCGGAAACACGTGTAATGATGTATCAGTGCCATGCGAGATTTCTTTAATGAAAACAAACTACAGTAGTTGGTATTTTGTCCTCGCGAGTATGACAGTGGATACAATCCCCACACCCAGTGGATGGAAAAGGCTCCATTTCGAATTTAGTCAATGACGCGAGGAATATTTATGGATTCTTTCAAAACGTCTCTGAGTTAGTCGGTCTCACGCGAAGACAGCTTGGATTTTTTCTCCAGGAAAGTCGAATTTTTCAAACATGCAAGTCGACCACAGAATACAGGCAATTTGCAGACACAGTACTGACGGCCCATAGCCTTAATTGCTTTGGCGGTTATCACACACACAGACCACAGATTTATTTATTCATTCATTCATTCATTGTGGTGTTCTTTTTTATGCAGTTAGTCCTGAAGAGTTGGTACTATTAGTCTTTATCTTTCTCGCTTTCATCAGTCATGGCAGTACTCTCTCTCTCTCTCTCTCTCTCTCTCTCTCTCTCTCTCTCTCTCTCTCTCTCTTACTCCTGCTCTTCCTTGGCTGATTTCATCTTGTTTTTATGTCAAATAATCGATACAACTCAATCCGGCTTTCTTCTTCTCTCTATTCGCAATTTTCTTTGTCTTCCAAACGAATTCAGAATTACAATGGCAATATTAGTCACAGTGCATGTCTATTCAAGTCCTTAGTCAACAGTAATGTATTCGAAGTCCCCAATAACAATCCTCCGTGTTGGAGATCAATGCAGCGCCAACAGTTCCTACATAGATAAACTTGCTTGGGATTTCCGCTAAATATTAAGCAGTGATTAATCCTTTGCTACTGAAATCCGAACGATTCAGCATTTCAGAGGCACTTATACTCTCTCTCTCTCTCTCTCTCTCTCTCTCTCTCTCTCTCTCTCTCTCTCTCATTTGTTTCTTTTTCCTCCCTTCTTCCACAAAGGGGGAAAAACCAGCTTAGTCGGGTTAGCTTATTGATCTGTGTTAGAATTCTTTGATTCTTTCATATAAGTATTGATCTCTCATTGACCTCGTTTATCGTGCACGAGCACCAGCAACGCATTGGTCCGTGTTTGTGTGGTCGTTGGTGGGGGGAGGAGTGCCATTCTGCAGTTCCTAAAAAAAAGCAGTTCCTAGCATTACATTAATTCCAACAAGGTTATGCGTAGCAAGTGAGCAGGTTGTTTTGTAGAATCCCTGTGGACAAAAAAAATAGGTCAGTGATGCACGCTGACTCTAGCCACTGGACGCTGATCTGAAAGAACAGTCCATCTTTGATTATGTCACCATAGTACATAAATTTACTCTGCTCAATTTCTTCGAACTGCCAGCCTCAATTAACTGCAGGGGCTACTTGTTCCAGTAATCAACGACTCGTAGATAAACGAAAGTTTCCTACAACGTAGTTTAATTTGAATTTATGGCTCCCAGTTTTGAAATTATTTATAACAGTGAGAATTCCAACATTCATTTTACCAACCCATCTCAGATCTTTATAAACCTCAATCAGGTTCCCTCTAAGGTGTCTGGTTGCTAAGACACCTTAGAGGGAACTAATAATCGAAGTCTTTCCTATGGTCACTCTTTTGCCGATCTCACCATGCGAGTTGCCCTTCTTTGGACTCTTTCAAGAAGCTCAGAAAACTTCATATATCTTCCCAGATCCCTTTGTTTCTCTACAATTTTAATTCTAACCTACCAAGTGTATAAGCTATTCTGGGATTGCTGTTCCCCAAGTGTAGGACCTTGCATTTTGCTGCATTAAAACATAACTCTCACTTTTCTGACCATTCTTGAAGCCTGTTCAAATCATCCTAAAGGAGCGCTTCTTAGCGCTGATCATTAAGGACTCTCCCAGTGTTTACGTGGTGTGCAAATTTTGACATCACGCCCTTTATCCTTTCGTCGATGTCGTTTATGAAAATCGGAAACAACAGTGGTCCAAGATCCGATCCTTGGATGACCCCACTCCTGACGTTACGCCAACCTGAAGAATACCCATTAATCACAACCCTCTACCACAAGCGAATCAGGAAATGTTTCTTGAAAAAAATTGAAAGCTAAGTTCTTTATTACCACCTCCATCTAAAAATAAATTTGTCAAGATATTGATTGATGTGTTTTCCAAAGAACAAATGATTGATCCAAAAGAAAAATCGGCTACGATCTGATCCAAATAAAAAAAATTAAGTGCAATATTGTTTGTTTTTTGGCTGCGTCTCTCCGGTTGGATATTCAACTTTATGACTGTGAGAGAGTGCACCTTGTTCCTTTATTTTAAAAACGTATCTTAAGAAAGTAAATTTTTGAGCTTTCCTTACCCATTGGACCTATTTTATTTACTTTTTTCCCCTCTTTGGGACTATTTTATATACTTTTTAGCTCATCCGTTTATTCGCACTGCAAAGAATTATTGCAAAAACCATTCACTTTCAACGAATATCTGTCCCCATAGACAGTCCCTGCTATTTGTCTACGTCTTCAAAGGAAGTTATATTTAAAGAAACCCTGGTGTTTTCCCTTAAGGGTCGTTAGCACCGTTTTTAGCTAAAAAAGAAAAGGAATTTTTCTTACCTGAACAAGTATTGCCGTTCTACTAATGGTTTATATTCTTTTGATCAATTTGTCCACAATTCCTTGGTCAAAGGGGATTGACCCATAGGGATAAAAACTGCATCTCTATCTATCTATCTTCTGTTATCTGCAAAGAGCAGTCTAATACTACCATAAACAAAACAGCTGATAAGAAGGGCAACGATCACCTCCTCCTTCTTTGAAATTGAGGATGTCAAAATGTGAACTGTCGGGGTTTATGACATGGATCTAATTTTGAAGAGACCATTCTTTTGTAAATTAGTATTGGGTTATCTTCTATAAGAGTCCTTTAGATGAAACGAAGCGTTTGAAATAACCAGACTAAAGCCAATATTCTCATCTCATGCAAGTATACTCACTGGCCAAAAAGTTAGAAACATTTCGCAATACGGTATGCAAATATAAGTTGCCACGTGGTATGATCACAAGTTCCTTGGTATCAGATAAATACTGTGCACTTTTCTAGGGCATCTTATTCGATCCACTCATGAGGAAGACAGGTGATTTTTTCCGATCTTCAGCGGCTGGAGGTGGCATCACGGTATAGGGCGTGTTCTTTTGGTATTGACTGGGTCCGCTCATAACATAACCCTCTGACGCTATTAGCGGACCCAGTCATTATCAAGGAACACACCCCATACCATGATGACACCTCGCCTATCTTCCTCATGAGTGGATCGACTAAGATGTCCTAGAAAAGTGTACAGTATTTATCTGATACCAAGGAACTTGTGATCATACCACGTGACAACCCTTTCTTTGGCATCGGAACAACTTCCCCCTGCAATTTTTCATTTTCACCAGGGTTGCAATGGACTTTTTCAAAACGACAACGCAGCTATCCACTTTGCAAAAATTGTATCTGAATGGTTCTAGGAGCATTCCCAAGATTTCCAACATCTAACCTGGCCACCTAATTCTCCAGATCCGAATCCAGTTGAGAATTCCTGGGATATATTGGAAAGGGCAGTTCGACCTCGCTGTTCTCTACCCACTACAATATAACAGATGACAAACATCGTGATGGAAGGTCAAATGTGGAGTCAGACTCGCTCTGACACCTAATGGAAAACATGTTACAACATGTACGAGCTGTGATTCAGGCAAAAGCTGTCCCTACTAGATATTGAATAAAGTATTCTAATTCTTTGGACAGTGAGTGCTCTACAGCAACCTAAAACCTCACTGGATCCTTCGATATCTAGCTTCATGTGTGAAGTGCTACAACAGCCAGCCTACAACTCTGATCTGTTTTCCTGTAATATCATATATTTGGCCCCTGAAGAAGACTAATGTATTCGCTTTCATCCGAACGATGAAGTGTCAGAGACGATCACATATTGGTTTCATGAGCAGTCAAGGAAGTTCTCTCCCTAGGGCGCGTCTCGGCTTCTTCTTAAAGACGATGTTTTTTTGAAAAGTCCTTATAAACCTCTTAAATAACGAATAAATCGTAGGTTGAAGAATTAAGAATAACTTGATGAGGTTTTTAACTAGTTTGCCTTCAAAATATCAAACACAGCTGTTGTAAGCAAAACTACCATTTTGCAATTGAGTTGTCTTCACTAATGAGATGTAAAACTACTGCTTTGATTCGCAGCTGCAGTTCCCAATTGCTGTAAAATTGCTACCCACTTACGACTCTCGGTTTATTTTCATACCAATAAACAGCATCGAGGGGGGGGGGAGGCTTTGCAAGCTGAACTACAGTAAAGAAGATTTCGCACAATTTTGTTCTTGCAAATGAAGCAATTCACTTAGAGAAGCGTGCGATGACTTTTCCCGAGTTAATTGAATTCGTATAGGAAGCCCTACATCTCACACAAGCAATAATTCTGTTTGTCGTGTAGTGTGTAGATCACCATCAGTTTTAATTACAGAAGGAAGTTCGCCTACCTCTTTATTTCTTGTTTCTAATGAGATTTCATGTCGTTCGGATCCAATGAAAGAGCCGATTTTGTTTTGTTCCTCGGCTGTTGTTTGAACGGATGGACTTTTGCCCTTTCTGTTTAATGAATGTCTGACGAAGTGAATGGGGTGACTTTAATTTGGGTTTCTTGTGCTTCAATGACCCCGTGTCTGTTTGGGAATAAAATCGCCCCGAACTGGTCATTTCTTTAAATGCCTTTGTTTTCAGTTGATCAACTTATAAATTTGTCAGCTACACACAATCGGTTTGCTACCAATACGTAACAATGTCTTGGTAGCAACACTGCCCTCCAAAAAATATCCAAACACCATTTTGGTTTTTATAGGAGAACGGCAGCGCATAAGCCAAACATCACCAACTGTAATCAGCGATCTCGCCTTGGTGCAACAAACGCCGCAACTGGTCCACAGAACAGTATAAGGCCCGAGAACGATCTCATCTGACCATGTGTGTAATGTCCATAAATTGCGCGTGTTCTCTTGTCGATGTTTTGCTTGACAAAAAACCCGAGTTTCCAGAGGATAATCTTGCTGTACACACCTGAGACCGACTAACTTAGCCACGGAGTGGAAAAAGGACCATAAAAGTTCCTTGCGTCATTTACGGAATTCGAAACTGGACCTTTTACCATCCGTAGGGGTGGGGATATGGCGCGAAGCTTTTTTTCATAATATAGCTTCGGTGGTTGTGCTGGGAACTATGAATGCTGACCTACCTTAGCATTTTAGACAATTCCATGCTCCCTACGATGTGGCAGTTTTTTGACACAGGCCTACGTTTGTTGCAACAGATTGATTCATGGACATGAATGTACAACCCTTGGAATGGCCGTGGTAGAGCACCGATTTGAACCTTATGAAACTGAAACTTCGATTGAGGGCCAGAACAACGCTTTTAGCTCAATTGGTTACTGTTTGCAGAAGGAATGGAGTACTCGCTGCAGTTTATCGTTTGTTGGTATAAAGCCTATCCAGGAAGGTGGAATGTGTCATAGTGGCAGAAGATTAACCGATATGATGTTGAAATAAGTGGCAGTGACGTCAGTGACGTAGTAGTGACGCCATGTGTCCAGATACTTTTTTGTGAGTGGTGTATGTAAATAATTATCATTATTGCACGTAAAAGATACTACACAACATACCCATCTCAGCGTAGCTATAAGACAGCTCATAACAACTTTATAACAGTTTTTTAAACCTTATTTCTTTAAGACATCTCATGGCAAACTTAAGCTGATAACAAACTGCACTACATTAAAAAGTCCTTCCACTGATGCATTCAGCTCATCACACTACTGCAGAAAGAAGAAATACGTGTCCTCCTTAAAATCTTTCTCCTGTACCACTTATCACAGGCGAACTAGCCCCTTTCAGTAACCAAAGCTCTAATGTAGTTTTGGTCGCCGAACTCCAAATTTCTGTTCCATAAAGCGTGCTTTGGTAGATTATGGTCTGGATGTATCTCTTGGGTGTGAGCGGGTCCGTGACATACGGCAGATGCTGTTTTCGCTATCCAGGGATTCCTGTCCGTTTTAAGACTCTTCAAGGTGATGGTTAATATGTACCTTTGTGCCAAAGATCACCTCAAGGTCACGATCATTTGAAACTCTTCTGATGATTTTGCAATCATGCACAGGCTGAATGACTGTTGGATTGAATTTAAGTGAGCAGACCATTCAAGCAGATTTGTCTCAATTAATCTTCAGAGCGAAGAATTTGAAATAATTTCCCATTTCTGAGAGGTTTTCATTAATTGCATCAATAAAGCCATCTTGCAAGTTATCAGATGGCTCTATTGTGGTCAACAATTTTAAATTGTCAGCTACGATATCATGTCGATCCTATTATTCACTAAAGGTGCAATTATTACTACAAATAGGAAACCTGGTAGAACGCCTACTTGCAGTACCGCTGCATTGATGTTTGGCTGAAAGATATGGCTGCCGACATTGAGCATAACGGTTCTGTTGATCAACAGTAGCGTAAGGAACCTGAGAACTTCTCCTTCAACATTATAGAAGAAATGTAATTTATAGATCATGGAAAATAATGCATCCCTTCCATGGTAGGTGATGCTCTTATAACCTCGCGACTAACTCAATGGTTATTTCAAGACCTAGGTTCGAATCCTATTGAAACGAAAGTAACAGTTATGGGCTTTTTCACACCTTGGTTGAGTTATGTGATTTTTCATAGCCTGGTGGGTCGCACTTTTGGTAGACTCGCCGTCCTCACCACACAAGGTGAAAAAGACCTGAGTTCTAGTCCCGTCGATGACGTGAGGAATCTTTATGGGCTTTTTTCACAACGTGGCTTAGTTAGTCGATCTCAAGCGAGGGTAGCATGGTTTTTTCTCCCGGAAACTAGAGTTTTTCGTCCAGCAAACAGAAAATCGACCTCAGAACACACGCAACTTACAGACAGTATTAGGGAGCAATATGGCCTTAGTCGCTGATGCTCCTAAAACCCAATAATAACAACTTTGGAGTGCCTGGTTTTCCTCTGTTTGCTTCGGTACCTAATCAAAAGCATTAAATCAGCCAACCAACGTATACTTTTTGATCTTAGCTACCGGATTAAATTTTTCAAAATTTGCATGACGTGGTGAACCGGTTACATGCATAAAGATGGAGTAATTAACCGTTGCTATGGGGTTGTTTACAAAGAGAACCGAATGGAATTAAAAAAAGAAAAAGGCAGGTAATTTTTAATACATTTCCAATTCATGAAGGCGCAAATGATTTACGAATTGCGATGTATTTCTGATTTCAAGTAATGAAATATTCAGGGAGTAATCGTAATTATGTTTTATGATGAAATAAAGCTTTCTGTCTATTCGTTTCCATCAACATAAGCAGACCTAAGAAATCTTATAAACAATTAGAAAAACGGTATTGTAAAACCACTTTTGTTTTATTCGCTTTGTACAATTTAAACAGTCGGTTTTATATTACTCTTTAGGGAAAACAAACATATAAAAAGGAATGTACTCGTAGCCAAAAACAGCTACAAATTATGTAACACTGTCTGCATTTTGAATATTGTAATACTGTCACTTGTCGGGCGTTCATTTGTATAAACGAGCATTTCTACTTGAGGGGTAAATAAAAAAGCAAAAACAAAGGCGAAGGAAACACAAACATGATTATAGTCTGTATTTACATGCGATCTTCGTACGAGCTTGTGTAATTTGAATAAACTTGTTCGAAAGATGAGAGATCTCAGCGTTTTTCTATGTATTAACTTGCGTGCATGCAAGTTTCTTTATTTCCATTAAAATACGAAAAAAAAAAATGGAAGAAAAAAAGAGACAATGTGCAGCTCTTCTTTTCAGCCTCGGGCTACTCTGTGCTCCTCTTTCATGCGATATTTAATCTAGGATAAAGCAGGTGAGACTCTCGCTAAAATCGACCCGCACCATATAATTCTGTTCCAATCTTCCTTTTAGAGAGAGAGAGAGAGAGAGAGAGAGAGAGAGAGAGAGAGAGAGAGAGAGAGATACACGTGTAGAGCGCATCACTGCCTTTTCATTGGATTAAAATTTAATACGTACTATTTCTTTTTTTTCTTCTAAATGACCAAAGTCTGGACATCCACTATTTTTTCTGTTTTAAATGTGGTCGTTATTGTGGTACCATACATTAGTTCTTTGTATATCGACTTCGTGCGATTTCAGGGATGTTATAATTCTGTTTTTTTTTTTTTTCATCCAGATATTTATCCCACGCCACAAACTACAACACTAGAAATTCTAAAACTTTTTTTATGAAGCCCTTGTTTTTTTTTTTTGTTCAATATTACAGAAGCGTTTATTACGCTTCTGTACCAGGAGCCCCATTCTGTAGTTTTCCGCTCCAAAGAGTAAAATATCAGGGCCAAACAGCACCAGAAGAGCATGGACCATTCGGGCCACAAATTTGGAACCTTGCCAATGAACGCTTCAACTGTTCTGTTCCCTCATAGTGCTTCGCCAGGAACTTAATGCAAAATTTTTATTTTCTTCCTCCCCTTCATTCCTTAACACCAATATAAGGGTATAATCCCCAATATTAGAGTATGTAATATATGCAAGCCCCGTTGTTATAGTGAGGTGAATGTTGATTGTTATTGAGAAGTCTCTTGCAGCGAAATGAATATCTTTATTCGATCGATGAAGTGGTGAATTCTGCAAGAATTTTCTCTCGTTTTCACAG